>NW_019384821.1:157267-218003 GCF_000671375.1 Centruroides sculpturatus
TAGTTGTCAAGAATATGGCCAATAATTATTAATAAAATGAATATTTAAATGCATTTTTAGGTAATTTATAAAAATAAATTTATATTATTTACATTCGGATTTATGATTTAAATTACTTTTGCTATCTTTTAGTAGTTGATGCCGAAGAGGAGGAAGAGGAAGAAGAGAGAGAGATAGAGAAAAAACTGTTAAAGCAAACGATATATCTTATTAACGCATGGAATGAACTTAATCTCATTCAGATGGATACAGGATCTACACATCTATCTCACTTACATGAATTCTACAGGGAAAAAAAATCATGAACTCTCAATAATTCAGCATTTCTAATGTTAGAGTTGGGTAAAGGAATAAGAAAAAAAAAAGAAAATAAACAACTAATGAAAAATTAAGTGGTCAGTATCTTATAAAAGTTTTAAGCTTTAATTTTTAAGTTTTTATGCATAAATCAAGTTAAAAAATTCAATATTTTCAATTGCAAATTTGTTACTTAAGTGCGTGTCTGTCTGTGAAAGTATTATCAGGAAAAGTTTCTTTTTTTTAATGTGGTATTATTAATAATTCAACCAAAGAATTAAAATTATTATTGTATTATTCAGTTAATAATAGTTAAATGTATATATTATTAGATAAAAATTAATTTAGATCAGGCCTAGTCCCACTTAAAATTATAATTTTTAATATATTAATACAACATTTAAACAGTGGCGTAATTAGAAATTTAGGGCCCATATGCGAAAAATTTTCTGCGCCCCGCTAACAAAAAAAAAAGGTAAAAAGATTCAAGGGCCCCAAGGGCCTTCTATCTGTATTATATAAATATTTCTACAGAAGAAAAATCACAATCAGTTTCAATCTTCTTTCTTAATTTAAACTTTAAATATTTAAAATCTTGTATAACAGAACTAAGGTTCGAAGTCCTAGAACTGCTGGACTAATAGGGACAAAAGTTCTAGAACTGCTGGACTAATAGGGACAAAAGTCCTAGAACTGCCGGACTAATAGGGANAATAATAATAATAATAATAATAATAATAATAATATATATACTGTATACGTGGTCCTATACAAAAAAAAACTTCTTGATGTTGAAATTGGCAGAATTTCGAAAAAAGGCATTGGATTCGGAAGGTCAGCTCCTAGTTGGGAATGATGACTCAGTGTTGACAAATCGTCAGAGAAAAACTTCTAGGAATGGTTGAAGAACGAGTCGGTTAGTGCAAAAGTGTCAACTTTACTTAGTTAAGATAAATGACTTTTCCTTGACAATTCCCTGTAATACGTCCGCATTGGTACTGATAGTTGTCAAGACAATTGCCATTCGTAGGTTATTTGGTTGTGTAAGAAGTTTTCTTGGTGTGCAATAACTCGACTCTCGATGCAGCAGTCGCAACTACACTCGGCTGTAACACGGGAAAATCTGTTACTGTTCTGTTGTTAGAGGTTTCCGGTTGCATTCGAGGTTGTGTGATATATTGATGACAAATCTTCTTCCACTTCTGTTATTTGTTCTGAAAAAAAATATGGTTTCTTCTTCCACCCCTTTTTAAATTTTTTGATTGAGTTAGTATTTTTGGTTCTAAATTGTAAAACTATATTCTTTAATTCTTAAATATTGTTTTAGATTTTATTTTATTGCTTATCTGGCAACTTAATTCAATTAATCGAAACGGTATTAAATCAGGAAACCGCTTTATTTACTACATGACAAAAGTTTCATTGATTATTCTTTCGGATGGTGCATTATCTTTGATTTATGCCATTCATTCTTACGTATACTTTATCATATTACATTGCTTTAATTTTTCATTAAGATTTTTGACTCATTATTCAATTCTTAAACTATTTCTAGAATTCCTCTTTCTTTTGATTAATTAACTTGATCCTCTTATAATGGAATTCATAGATATGTGAATATTAACTAAAACTAAACGAATTAAAGGTTTCGTGTCCGCTTTTCTGATTTATATATTGGCCCAATCGTTTAAGAATTGATTAGGCATAAAGTTATATAAAGTGAAGCTTTATCGAGTTTTGTATGAAGCTTCAAGCACGTATAAAGTGAAATTCATATAAAATAAAGCTTTTAAACTCTTATAAAATGAAATTCAAGTAAAATTCTTGTATAAAATTAAGGTTTACTAAGCTTTAGTCGAGTTTTTACGATAAGAATGAAGTTTTACACGAATTATACTTAATTGCAATAAGATTATTAATTATTTTACCTGTAAAAACCGTAAAATTATTTAAATAGGCCAAGCTTATTAGGAAGAGAAATTAAACTAAACACTCATAAAACTATTTTATAGAGTATTATTATATAAAAAGTGATTAATAATAATATTAATAGTATTAAAAAAATACTACTGGAACGTATTTAAATTGAATTTACCAGTCGACCCCTCTATAACACTGTTGATTTTTCCGTTTTATATGAATTCCATGTTGTACGAGTCACTTAGATTTTACAAATACGTGTGCCGGGCTGTGAATGGCTCACATATTTGTAAAATCATATAAAACAGAATAATCAACAGTGTTATAGGGGGGTCAATTGTACTCAATTAGAAGATTAGATACTTTGTGCCAAACTTACGTAAACACTAATTACACCAATACAAAATTATGAAAATATATACATAAACACGAGCGTTTTACCCATAAAATAATAATAATAATAATAATAATAATAATAATAATAATATATATACTGTATACGTGGTCCTATACAAAAAAAAACTTCTTGATGTTGAAATTGGCAGAATTTCGAAAAAAGGCATTGGATTCGGAAGGTCAGCTCCTAGTTGGGAATGATGACTCAGTGTTGACAAATCGTCAGAGAAAAACTTCTAGGAATGGTTGAAGAACGAGTCGGTTAGTGCAAAAGTGTCAACTTTACTTAGTTAAGATAAATGACTTTTCCTTGACAATTCCCTGTAATACGTCCGCATTGGTACTGATAGTTGTCAAGACAATTGCCATTCGTAGGTTATTTGGTTGTGTAAGAAGTTTTCTTGGTGTGCAATAACTCGACTCTCGATGCAGCAGTCGCAACTACACTCGGCTGTAACACGGGAAAATCTGTTACTGTTCTGTTGTTAGAGGTTTCCGGTTGCATTCGAGGTTGTGTGATATATTGATGACAAATCTTCTTCCACTTCTGTTATTTGTTCTGAAAAAAAATATGGTTTCTTCTTCCACCCCTTTTTAAATTTTTTGATTGAGTTAGTATTTTTGGTTCTAAATTGTAAAACTATATTCTTTAATTCTTAAATATTGTTTTAGATTTTATTTTATTGGGCTGCAATTTGAAAAAAAATTTGTAGATCTATAAATTCACACTGTCTGTCTGTCTGTCCTTCTTTAATCTCGAAAACGGTGTTAGATACGTGAAATTCAAGACAGGATGTGGAAAGATTAGGGGCAGGAGGCTCAGATTAACTATACATTTTCCATTGTTATCAGGGAAAGTATGATGTACAGGGGCAAGACATTACTAATTTGAAATGGAGAGCGTATATTTTAAATTAAATAAATTCTACAAGAAATTATCACGATCAAATTATTTTTATGATAGAAAACACCTGTCTAAAACGGAACCTGTTCAAAACGGAAACTTACCAAACTCTTATGCAGGTTTTACTATATAATATCCAAGAAGGAAAATAATATACGTTTAATCAAGCAAAAAAAATGTTTTAAAGTTTAATAAAAAAAAACAATCTGAGCGAAATTGAAATACAAAATTTACTGAAAAAATCGTTTATATTTATTTTATCCAATTAAAATTTCTTTTATAAAAATCCATAAACTCTTAAAATAAGACGAAAGATAAGAATGGACGGTAGAAAAGTAAATAAATAAAATAAAATAAAATAAAAACACTACACTTCTAAATTGTAAAAGCAGTTGGCAGTCAGAGCAAAAACTTCATCAAGAAACCTAATCCGATTTTTTTTTACTGAAAAAAAAAAGAGAAAGAGAAGGGAGAAAAGGGGAAAGAACGAAGGGAAAAAAACGGATAAAGAAAGAAAGAAAACAACAATTGCTTCTTTCAATATCAAACCACTTCTAAAATATAAATCAGTTAAAGTAGCGCAAAGAACCATCTTTTGGCAATAAAATATCCAAAGTAAAGAAAACAGTTTGGGTCTCTCATTCCTCATAAAATTCAATCGATGAAGTAAAGTTGCAAAAAGATTCTTCCTAGTCGATACTAGATTGTGGCTTTTCTTAAGAATATATTGGTCGTATGGCAGGATATAATTTCCTTTTAGCGGTAACAAGGAAACCGTCGAAAACAATCGAAATTCGTCTTTTCCGAGTTTTGACTGTATGCTGCAGTTTTCTCTTGTTGTCTTCCCCCCTCTTCTTATTTTTTCCTTTCTTTTCCTTCCTAGTGGTCAATGCTATCGACTTATTTTGACTGTTTCCTCTGATCAATAAGATACTTTACTTGAGCCATTCTATATAATCCTAACTATCCAACTGCTGTGGGTATTCTCATGGTGTATAACCGTTAAGAACTGAAAAGTTGACAGACAATTGCTGTTCTGAAGAATTTTCCTTTCGATCCTTGTTTTCTATTTAATGGCTATGGATTGAGTTTTGAATTGTTTTCTCTATAACTCCGCTTGATTACCGGATTCGAGCGGTTAAGTTAAACGATTTCGGTGAAGGATTTTCATCATTTTTTTCCCTCTAATTCTCCTTTTTTTTTACGGGAGATTCGAGAGAATTTTTTTTATACCCAAAAATTAATTTTACAGTCAAGTTTACTCTCCCGTATTAAAGAAAAAACAAATTAAACTCGGATCTTTGTTAATTTTTAATGGCGTCAAACGTCGTCGGAGTTGCGAGTAAACACTTAATTTTCAAGTGTTTGCGGGTCAAAAATCTTATAAAAATCACTAATTTCAAATCTGGAATTATCATAATATTCTATAAATTCTATTTTTGATCTAAATATTCGTAAAATTAAACGAATTTTACACTGTTTTATTCGTTAAATTTGCGCATAAGACGTCGATTTTACACTGTAAATTGATAATTTGATACGGTTATTTATCGATTATTTAATAAATAGAGTATTCAATTTATTCACCGAATAACTGATAAGTCGCTTTTATTGTTATTCAATGAATAATAAAATTTTTAATTAACTTTTAAGTTTAAGGAAAGCAATTTATAATTGATTTTATTTTTATTTATTTAACCATTACGTATAATAAAATTTAATTTATTAAATCGAAATCAACTAATTAAGATAATTTAACAATAAAAATTTTATATATTCAGCGAATAAACTGAATATTTTATTAATAAATAATTAAAAAAATAATGATGTTGAGAATAATCAGTTATTAATAACATAAAAATCACTAAAATTTCAATAATAAAATAAATATTTATAAAATGCCTTAAAAATTATAAATTATGAATAATTAAAGTTTAATATAAATAAAGTAATAAATTTTAATTAATTAATTAACATTAACTTTAATAAGAATAAGAATAAACCTAAGAGAATGAAGGTAATAGAAGAAGATGAAGATTTATCCTCATCCTCTTCTAAGGATGCGGATAAATCCTTCGTTAAAATTAATTTTAGTTTATTTAAAATAAAACAAAATTAAATTATATTCAAGAATAAAATATAATTTTTTAAACTTTTAAAAGTATTTTAAAATGTTAAAATTATTTTATTTTATTTTAATTTTATCTCCGTAAGTTTTAAAAATCTCTTATTGCATTAAAGTTTTAAGATAAAGTAAGGTTTATATAAGTTAAATTATTAAATTTAAGATCTAATTTAAGTTTTTAAATTATAAAAGTCTTATATTGAATTTTTTGAACATTTATTTTAGAAGAGGAGAGGGGAAAAAAAACATCGAAATTTCAATTTTGTATGAGAGAAACCTTTAAAATAAGTTTCTCTACGCGAGTTTTATAATAAAAAAAATTTATTATAATTTAAAATTTAAATAAATAAATAAGTTTTTATCTTTTAAGATAAATATGAACGTTAAGAAATTTTTATTTCAGTTAAATATTGTGTTAATATTTGAGAGATTCTCAAGTAATAAACTCATGTATAATTTGAGCTTGAGCTTCTTTATAAGGGGAGATGGCGATCTACTACTTGATAAACCAGATATTGTTTAATTAATATACAGAAGACCCAACGAAAAAAACAAAAAAAATGGTTAAAAAAATCAATTTTAATTTTGAGATAGAGAACAATTAAAAAATTCAATATATACACAAGAATATATCACTTAAAAAAGATTATTTTCATTAAGCTTTAATATAAAAACTTAAATATCTTTTACGATTTTTCAACTAATATAATACGTCATTTTTACAACTAAATTTGTAATTAACCTTGGTGTTTTTTTATCTCTGTATTAATATTAATAAATTTTAAAAAAAAGTTTATATATTCGACTGGTTGAAATCATTTAACGACGTCATTCCATACGTACCAACATCCAACATCCATTCTCACAGTCATTTCTTTTTATCATCACAACTCGCGTGACTTATGACCATTCAATGACGTCATAGACGGTAGATCAGTATAATCTACGAGGACGGTGCAGTTTGACAAATTCTACTAGCGGGGCTAATGGGCCATGCCTAGAGATCCAGTACCACGCTTGACGTCCCTACATAATTAGATTCTAGTTTCTTTCGTACCGTCTTCGGTCTCATTAGAACGACAGACAACTAGGACTTCACCTCTCCAAATCTTATCTTTTATACACCAGAAACTAGAACAGAAAATCGCCTGAAATTGTTCTGATTACGTGTAGAATATGAAGGTTCTTTTTATTTTAACCAGAACAGAATTAGTTGACCAGCAAGACTCTGCGGTTATCAGGAAAAGTATGATTTACAGGGGCAGTACATTACTAATTTAAGATGGAGAGCATATATTTTAAATTAAATAAAGTTTAAAAAAATACGATTAAAAATTGAATCCTGGAATTTTTTGCTCGTTTTATTATATATTCTGATGGTATTGTTGGATATAGTAATGTATATTTATACGATACGGAATGGTCCCCGCATACGAGGTCATCCTTGTTTTTTATTACTGGAATTTATAGTATAAGAATTCCTTTAAAGATGTATAGAAATATATCTTTTGATATGTGTGTGTGTGTTTTCCTGCACGGAATAGAACAATAGAAAGAAGGAAAAAAGTTTGAAAAAAAATTGTCTCCTTCACTTTTAAATTGTCTGGAATAAATTTCATGTTATATTAGACAATTCACGTTAAAATGATTTATATCATCCTCTTCTTTATCATGATTCGAGTCTTGAACGATGATTTGAAGTTTCCACCCTCATTTTTTTTTTATCTTTTCGTTTACAAATCTTCGTATTTTTTTAACGCTTAAGATATTGAATCTTAACGCAAAAATAATGAATTTTTTAAAATAAACCATTATATTAAACTTCATCTTTATATCAAAAATTCCATTAAAAGTTAAATTATAGAAGAACAGTTAACTTTATTTTTAAAAGTCTCCTCTTCAGTTTACTGATAGCCACTCTATCATTTGACAAACCCAACATCTCTATCGCACATATCACTTGACAGCACGAAACGTTTTGTTCTACAAAGTTTTACAAACTAGGAATTCCCCTGGTCTTCTTTTTTTTTCGCTTTAGAAATTCAATACCTTACGAAAAAAAAAGAGTATTTTCATGCCTCGACTATTCTAGAAAATAGCAGAGGTCGAGTGAAGATATCTCTATTTGTAAAATGATAGAGTGTAAAGGTAAGAACCTTTATACTTTTATAAACAAGAATTTCATTTATCCCTTTTACGGACAGACACTCACGTGACTATAAGTTCTAGAAAGAAAGATATCAGCAGATTTTTGCTATCTTTTTTCTTTTCTTCTTCTTCTTCTTCTTCTTGTAAAATGGCTGTGGTATCTGCGGATTTTTTCTTCCCCTTTAAAGCGATTGAAGTACTCAAGTTGAGTGGTCTTTTATCAAAAGAGTTCGAAGTATATTCATACTTACTTTATAAATATCCACATCTGTTATGTCATAACAATGATATTATTTACTGACAATAACATAAAAAGACTTCTCCTTGATCTATAACCTATGGGTTATAGATCAAGTGTTATTTTATTATGTTTTATGGAGGGGTTCTGACTCATACAACTCCATCTCCATTTCCCTTCTTTCACATAACTATATTTATAGAAAGAATTTATAAGCATCTACATTTATATTTATTACTTTATATCACCGTATCACATACGTATTATTACTATATCCGATTGATTCTTATTATAGAACGATACCCGCCATCGTTTAACTATAGAAGGTGGCCCAAAAGTTACTTAACTATCGCTTCGAATACATTATCTTACGGTTAACCGACTTTTTGGCCACCCTCTAGAAATATATGCATAAAACATGCCAAGAAATCTGCAAAAATTTAAATTATTTAACAAGCAAGAATATAAATAATTCTAGAGTTAGATATTGTGCTATAATTTCGCCATTAGCTTTTAAAATTTATACAGATATGGCCATTAGAAAATCTGTTATAAATTTTATATCCATTAACAACATTTATAGTGAATTGAGCTTTACCATTGTAGATAATTTGAGTGGGAAGTTGTTCGGATGTTAATTCAAATCCTTATAATCCTTTATCCTCAGTTAATGGATCACGTACATAGAGATAAATGGATAAATGGATCGACCATATTATTACATCAGTTCAAACGTAAATATATATAGAGTAACGTCATTAACTGATGTTAGTATTATTTACGGATCAATAAATATTTGGGTGTATATATATATATTAGTTTTTAATTTATATATTTGGTACGATGATGGAATCATTTAGAAACACGCTATTAAATTATCACTAGTATCAGTTTAGCTTGCTTCAATTTAACGTTACTGTCGTTTGAACATTACAGATTTATTGGCTTTATGTTATTATCAGCAAAGTGTATTCTAGAGCAAATTAAATTTCATAAATTTCCTATTATACTTTCGAAGCTGTTATATATAACACGAGGAAAGTATGGAGATCGTTCAAAAAAGTGACCTCTTCCACCCCAAAATTTTTACATTTTTATACTTTTAAATGCCAATTAAATGTAAAAAAAAATTAGGTATTTTTTGTATGTGTAGATGTTATTCTGTGTGTGGGGGGAATACACATTAACACACACATACAGAAACTCCCTTTAGAGCTTGTGTTCGTCCCTTTGAAGCTTAATAACTCCTGTGTCTTTCGTCGAAAATATCTGAAATTTTGCTAGGAAGTTTGTGTATTAGGGGATTTAATTAATGCTGTTAAATTTTAGGGGTCAAGCTTTTTGTAATTTTTATATTAACTTATATACCAGGAAAGTTACGCAACTCGTTTAAATCTTTTTTTTTTAATGCAAGAAACTTGAAGCTACTTCGGTTCTAATAAAGAGTATTTATATGTTTAATTAGTAATAAAACAAATATATAAATATATAATTTTTTAAATGGTAAGTAAAGTAAGAGGAAGGGGGTGGAAAAATCAATAATTGTCAACTCGAAAAATTTCTCGCCTGCTGATTTTTTCTTTAAGTTTAAACGTTATAGACCATTTCAATATATTGGAGAATCCTTATCATTGCTCGTTTATCCGTATCTCACTCTGGCAGACCGTTGTCAAATGAAAACTTTAAAAAAAGAACGAGAAGAAGTGGAAGCGGAAAAATAAGGAAAAAAGAAAAAAAAGAGGTTCTTTCTGTGCAAACGTAAACAGTCAAATCGTAGTTGATAGGGGAGTATGAAGTGTTATTCATTAATGTCCAGAGTACATTCCTAAAGGATGCGTGTATCGACCGTTTCCTTAATCTTTGATGGAATATTTCCGCATCTGAGAATTAACATATAAATTAAGACATCTCATCAAAATTCCTTTATGGCTACCTACATACAGTTGAAAACTAGGTGGAAGTAGAAATCATCTTACAAAATCAATTTCCTCTATCTAACATTTTGCACTCAAAGCTACGATTTTCAAATTTTTACCTAATTACTCTAGGGACAATGCAGATAAAAAGTTTCACTACTTTATTTTATTTTATTTCTTTTTTTTTTTTACTTTAAATTATAATCTATATTTAATGGGAATTTTTTTCTTCTTTTTTCTTTTATAATTTCTTTTTAGTCTTCTTTATTAAATTATTTAATTATTATTATTAATATAAACTTTTATAATTATTTATTGTATTGTATTTTGTTTAGTGTTTTTGTTTTTGTAAATAATTTAAATTTTATTGTTTACAGTAAAGACGTTAATTAAGAAGATGACCGGAGGAACCTGTTTAAACAAAAGTAATTGTTTAATTTACTACGTTAATTATAGTTATATACTGCCAAAACTATAATAAAGGTCACCTGTAAACGACGGCCATTTTATCAGGAACGTTTCTTTTGAAGTGTATATATAAAATAACCTCTGAACAACGGCCCCTTAGTGGTTTTTGTTTACAGGTTTGCCCTTATCTGTGTAATTGAGTAGGGAAAATTGTCACTTATAATATTAAAAATCATGGAATTAACACTATGGTTCCTATTTTAGCTAAGTTTTAGTTAAATCTATAAATTATATAAATCAATAAAATAATTATGAAACAACTAAAAGTCAGTATCTTAAGCCAAATATTAATAAGGAATATGATTTAAGATAATTTCTTAATTACTTTAATTATTATATTAACACTAGAAAACACAATAAAGATTCAATTATAATAGAAAGCACACCTCAATTAAAAGTACACTTACACATAGAATGCTTTCTCGTGTTTCAATTGTTGAGAAAATAACACTAAAGATAAACAGACAAACAGACAACACAAACGTCCCTATAGACACTTAATTCTACTAGGAAAAGCATTGTATAGATAGGGGGAAAAATAATTAAAAGTATCTCACCATTATCATCATCGAGGGAGAAGAAATAATCGTAATAATAATTGGAATAAATAACAATACGAACAACATAAAACATTCTGATAAGTGTTTATTCTCAAGAATAGCATCAGTTGTAAGAAGAGCAACGTGAGCAACTCTTAGAAATGTGTTTGTACGTTGCCTAGTTAGGCATACAAATGAGAAAACGTATCTCGAGTCTTGTAAACATTAGGAAGTTGCAACGTTTGCGAGAAAGAGAAGATTACACCGCATTCACGTCCTTCTCCTAAAAGAGCAAATTTTCCTGATTATCTACGATAAACCCCCCCAAAAAAGGAAGCCAAAGTTGCTATAGTATTTTGCTTGCAAATTACAGAATTGTGCAATTTTTCTTTTCTCCTACCCCCCTTTCCATGTCAATAATGTTGCGATTAAATTACTCCTGCAGGATTAACTGACCCAGTTAGGAGAAGAATAAAGAAGAATGGTATCGATCGACTTTACAGTTCATTATCTAAACTTAATGAATTATCAACAGTCTGAAGCTCTTTCACACATACACAACACACAGACACACACACACACCTCTTTGTACTGTACATGACCCAATTCCTAACAGAATCGAAATCCTCAAAGTAATCGATGAAAACGATAATATTCAATTATTACGCCTGCTTTTACAGGAATAAATTCATTTCTAGAAGATATTTTTTTTTTAATAGAAAAAAATCTATAACTGTCGAGCATCTTGTTTCTTAATTTATCTTATTTAATAAAGTAATTAGTATTTCTTTGATACTTTATTTATTTATTCGGAGAGGAGAAGAGAGAATCTTCTTTCAAGACATTCTTTCATTTGTTTCGCTAATGAAGTATCCGCTCCACTGAGAAATGCTTAATTTAGAAAAATCCAAGGGAAATGAAGAATGGAAGATTTAGTACATTGAATAAGACCAGTCTTCACAGTAAACTAAAAAGTTATAACTGGATATTGAACAATTTATATCTTTCTATATAAATTGAACAATTTATACAGCTGGACTGTTTACTTCTAAATATATCAGAAGTCAAGATTTAAGTTCTATTAATACTTTTACATGTCTGGTAACGGATTTAGACATGTAAGAACTAAGGCCCCATAATTTGTGCCTATTCTGAGGCCTCATACAGGCGTCAGATAAGTATAAAGTCGATATTCGTTCTTGTTTCAGTTCTCATTCGAGCCTAGAAGACAGTGTCAATAAGCATATCTTGTGATGCCTTAAATCTTAAGCTAAGATCTAAGGCCTCGTTCTGCATAAATCTTGCGTTTGGTAGGGCCTTCCACCATGTAAAATTTTTTATAAGGCACTTAAAAAATGAGGCCTTACACCTCGAACTAATAACTTGGTTTCTAGACTTATCAAATGATATGGCTTTATATTATATTGTATAAACTTTAATAGGGCCTCGCACCATCTTTTAAGATAAAAAATTGAATAAAATACTTATAAAATGAGCAGAATAAAAACCCCTGAAGTATTTAGAAAATTTAGAAAGAATTTACTTAATAACTTTTATGTATTTCAACTCCTTGAAAACAATCAAATTTAGCTTAGATTAATTTTTAATTATTACAATATAAATTCGATTATATTTTATCGAATGAATTACGTTCTATTTCTAGAAAAAAAAATCAATTATCTATTTAAGAAACGAATGACAAAAATCACATCGTGATTAACCTCATCATTGATTTTCTCAGGAATAAATTTTTCATTTATAATTCAATAATAAATAATTCTACATATAATAATTAATTAATTAACCAGTAAAACCAGAAAAAATATAAAGTAAATTTTTTAAATTTATTATTTTTCATGTTATAAATTTCATTTCTAATACATAAATAAATAAAAAAGAATAAACATGTATAAATTAAAAGCCATAATGTATGTTGTTTTAACATTATAAATGTGTAATGTCCATTATCAGCACACGTTTATTCTAAAGAAACGATGATTTTATATTATTTTATTACTGTACTTCTAGTAATTAGTGTTTTTCTTTTAAGAAAACAACTCGATAATAACACGAAAATTTAAGTTTAAAGCCTACTTTTTCTATTAAATTTAGAAAAAAAAATAGATAAAAAATAAAGTATCCATAGAAAGTTAATTGAAATGATGAAAGTGATGTTTTCTTCTTATAGTTGAGTATTTATTACGATTTATTTTCTTTTATTTCTAGCTGCATCAGTATGAGATCCTGATGCTGTTTACCATCTGTGTCTCTTTACTGATCTCTCTTTCATTATCCTTTGCTTCTTTTCTTTACAGATAACTTATTTTCTTTACTAGATACATACAATAATGTTGGTATTTATTAAAATAATATTTGTTTTTCTTATATTTTGTTTATATTAATCAAGTTTTTTTCTAATGTATAGGCCTATATATTAAAAATTGATTTTAAATATATATATATATCCTCTTAAACTTATTTGAAATATAGCTCTAGAGATTAAATTTCGATTCGAATCAGGTTTGCTATTCTATATTGCTGGCATTTTACAAATAGAAAATTTGATTTTACAACTATTTTTTTACTGTTTGCACTGTTAGAAAAATTTATATCAAAAGTTTTTTTTTGCTTCATTGAATTTAAGAAATTACATTTCTTGATTTTTTTACGTATATTTTTTTTTATTAATAGCTATTTTTCAACTTATATTTATCCTTTTTCATGTATTTTACACGCTGTTTAACTCATAGTTTTATGTAATTTTTGCTGTTTTTTTTTAAAAATATTCTGTTATTAAATTTACTCGAGTGATTCATTCCTTCTTCTTTTTTTACAGTTATTAATGCAAAACAAAAGCAGATAATTTGGAATAATTTAAGGATTAATTTTAACCGACTAAATGACAATTTTTTCTTTATTAGTTAGCCAAACGACAATAGAGTAAATTAAGAAATAATAGGATTAATTTTTGGCTGACTAAATGATAATTTCTTTTGGTTAATTAGCCATAAGGCAATAGAGTAAATGAAAAATTCTTAGTTTAATTTGTGACTGGTTAATTGGATTACTACTTTTGGTTAGTTAGTCAAAAGATTTTTGAAAAAAAAGAAAGAAAAAATACATCTTCTGATTAACTAAACTACAAGACGAAAGTCGTTGAACTTATTGAAATATTTAAATCTTTACTTGATTGAAATATTTTTATAATTTTAAATTATGAAAATCTTATTTAATAACTTAATAGTTATATGTTAAATTAATTTATTTGATGCATTATCTTGTATAAAGTTAACTGTAAGTAAATAGAATAATGTTGAAACGTTACAGAGAAGAGAAACTTTAGCAGAAGATAGGCGGTTCTTTGTAATTTTTATAATATATAATGCATAAAAAATTTTTTTAATTTTAAAGATGATTGGTTAGAAAATTATTATCTCGAAGGTAATTGGTTATTGTCTTGATGACGTTTTTGTTAAAGAAGGAAAAAAAGAGAGAAACCACGCCTATTTTAATTTATCTATCCAATCACTGTTAAAATAATCATATCGTCATCCAATTGAATTTAAAGTTTATATTCACAATATTTTACATAATTTCAGAGATTTATTTAAATTACGAGATAAATTTTTTTCTTTATTTCGTAATTTCTTAAGATTTATTTTACATAATTATAGTTAATATTATAAAAATGTTTATTTACTCTTAAACAGGAATATTAATTTGTTAATGTTTATTTAGTCATAGTTTACATAAACAGTCTCAGCAAAGATTGACACAGTCAGTGGTAACTTTCCCATTAAACATGCTTCTATCTTTTCAAATTTCCTACTTTATCATCAAACTTATGTAGAAATGAAACAGTCGAGCGATACAATAAGCAGTTCATCTTCTTAATATTTTTGTTAACTGATGGCATTTAATTAAAGTTACTTCCATAGGGTATAATCGAGGGTGCCAAATATGTAAATGTTTGATTTGTCGGAAAATTTGCCTGCAGAAATTCAGTTGTTAACTTTATCAGGTGAACGAAACGAAAATGAGTTGATGATTTGTAATTTTAAGATAATAGTTATAGAAACTGTATTTCCAACTAATTAAATATGAATATGGTCCAATGGTTACTGGAATGATACCAATTTAATTTTCGAGAGGGTATAACCTTAAATAAATAAGTTGTAAATTACGTATTTAAAAGTTTATATAAAGATTTCGAATGGTTAACTGTTTTCTGATGCACTTGATTTCCTTTTGTGTTAAGCATTATGCTTTATTATGCATAAATACTTAACGTTAATTAATTAAATCTCTGCAACCTGCAACAAATGCTGGCAGCACAAAGGTTGAAGTGGATGGCTTACCATTGTAAGGAAGAAGAGAATGTTGTTGTAACGACAAGCACTACTGAATGATGTGCTATCTATTGCTTCGGGTTATATTGAGGTTTATTATTGTAATAACTAAAATTGGATGATATATTACTGTTTAAATAATCGAGATTGAATATATTTGCTTACAACAATAGTTAAAAATGAAGTTGAATAAGATAATTAACTGTAATTAATAAATAGATAGGAATGACTTACGATTATACTTTGTATGATACGTTGTTGTTATGTCAAATAATTTAAGGAAATTATAGAAAGCCGAATGTACTGGAAGTCGTCTTGTCAATAATTTATAATAAAAGCATTTTGATTAATTAACAAGAAGGATTAACATTAATATAACTTGCTAGATTTATTATAAAGATGGAATGAATACAGTCGAAATATTAATATCTCGATACAACATAAAAAAAGTACCTTGTAATTTGCTTCTATGGAAATATAGAAGCTGAATAATGTAAGAATGTAGTAATAAACACAATGACTTCATGTTATTGTAGCAATAATCTAGAAATCAATAATGTTTTAGGAGAGGAGTTGAATAGAGTTGAATTATAATAATTCCTAAGGTTTGTAGAATAAGAAATTTAACAATGTAGCATATAACAGATGTGGGTAGATGTTCATTGAATATTTGAACAATAAAAGACACTATAATAATATTTTTCATATTTAATAACGATCCTTTATATCTTACACACGTTTCTCAACAAAGAAGTACTATTTTGTGCGCTAAAATTAGTATATTTCGTTCATATTATAAGTATACTTTTCTAGCAATTATATACATCATATTAATTTATTTTCATAAAAATAAGAGAAATGTTATGTTTTGATACGATTTCTTATATATAAAATATGTCTGAAGTTTTTCAATGTTTTTCAAGCATGCAAAACAAATACATATAGCCTATATAGTTTACAATTCATGCAATTCAACTATAGTCCTACTGTTGCTTTTTTAAAAGTTTGCAGTCAAGGAGCACCGAAAGGATTATAAGGTCAGTGAAGATTTTAAGATCCTGAAACAGTAACATGATTTAAAATTGTGCTGCTATAGCAATAAAATCCCAAAACTGAATTTCTAAAATTGCAGATCTAAGGAAAAACGTTATAAAGATTTAAAAAAATAAGAAATAAAAAAGTTAAAATAATAGATTTGTTTACGTCAGTTAGAAAATAGTAGTGTTAGCTTCTAGAGAAGAAGAAAAAATATGTATAAAAAAGGAATAAAATTTTTAATTAAGGTAATCAAAATTACAAGCAGAAATTAGATTATATGGATAAGTTATCTTTATTGGTCTGTTTTAAAATTTAATTATCCAATACAAAAATAAAGGCGTGGCCAGATTCGCATGTTAATGATTAATTAAAGTTTTAGAAAAGTTTAATACGTTTTCTAGAAGAAAAATAATCTCTAGATTATCTCATTTGAATCTTCTATATATGGTAACATCGAAGCTTGTTACTTAACTTAAATATAGCGAATAGTTTTACGATGAATATTTAGTAAAATTATTAAAATTAATCTTAAGGGATTTAAAGTTTACTTCGAAAGAAAGTCAAATTATCCTTTTTTAATGGATTTTACTCTATAAGATGAAATTATGCATTTTAACATCATAACCCGAGGTATCTTAGCATCTTGTCTGATGATATAATTGACGGTTCGCCTTAACGTCATGTCCACTTCCACCATCTGTTTAATTAAATTTCCTAAAGGATTTTAGATGTTATCTATCCAAGCTTATTCTCATTCTGTGCTCCTGGCTAATTTTGACACATCAGATGTCAGCTTTTAAATGGATAATTAGCCGCGGTATTGTTTTTACAAGATTTTGCATCGATTAAAGAACTGAACATGTTTCAATATTCATTTCTCCAATGTTCATTAGTATCATCCAATTTTATTGAAGCTCACCTTTAATTACAATTTTAATGAAGATGTAACAGAAAACGAAAAGATAACCGAAAATGCCAAGATTAAAAATTTTGTTTTTTAATTTATAAATTTCTCTAGTAGGCCTACTTGTTTAGAAATACGTAGAAAAGTTAATAAATAAAATTATATAATAGGATATTAAATAAAAAAACAGATAAATTAAGGTTTATATCGCTAATTAATGTATTAAAAGTCTGATTCGATTATTCGAATTTAAACTGACCAATTAGGATTAAAGAGCGGTTATTTTTGCCTCTCTGTTTGTTTATTGGTTTATTTAAATTTTATTCTTACAATTAAGAGAAATATTATATTTTTAAATGAATTAAACAATAATAATTAAACGTTTTTTACTCTATTTTATTGATTTGTACTTTTAATATTTTAATAAATCTTAATTGTTTTAAAAAAAACTAAAATATAATCTATATAATTTTTAAAATATTTCTAATTAAAACTTAAATTTATCCGAACATTACTGGACTTATTTAGATTAATTAAAATGATTTATTATAACATGAATCAGAGTAAGTTACATCACATTAATCATAATTAATTAATGAAAAAGTAAATTTAATAAAATTATGCGAATTTAAATGTCTTCTTAACGCTACTAAATAACCTCTAATGTTATTTATATTTAATATTTTATAAAGTTTACCAAAACATTAATTAGTAAAATTGATAAATTTAAGATGCTATTATCTTCGTGTTTGGAGTGGACAAGTCGAAGAATAATATCCGTAGGTCACAATATGGATATTACATTACAAAACTGATGAGAAAATCACAGCTGATATAGATTAGTAGAGAAATTTCTGTATTATAAACATCAGTATGGTCAGTAACTAGAGATATGTCTTTAAAGTAATTATACAGTCAAGCGATTTCCATCTTGGCATCTTCTTTCTTTTCACTCCTTTTAAGTGTTTGATGGATTGCCAATCCTCGCCATCTAGAATGTTCTATTAATTAATACAACGTCGAGATAAAATCAGATGAGCCTGGCTTTGAAGCCAAAATGATTTATCAATCTTATTAATTCAGCCCTTGACCCATAAGGGTTTAAAAAAAAGAATATCATTGAAAGATAGAAAAATTCCTGAGGCATATTTGAACCTTTTCCATTAATCGATAGCGTAAAAATTATTAATGACGACAATGCCAAACTGGATCGGTTGACTTTCAACCAGTTCGGAAACATTTACTTAATAAATGATTAATATTCTCATGGGAGGGAGTATTATTAATGTGCATAATATAGAAGAGTGACACTCGAGTATCTAAGAAAAAAAAATGTTTTTTTTTTCTTTCATTTCTTTGTTAGAATCTTTCTTCTTCTACTTCAAAAAAGGTGAGAAGATATCAAACTTAACTTTCTCTTTCTCTTTTCCATTTCTCTTTTTAAAAGGGAGACTAAAAAATTGATGAAGGGGCAAACTTTCTTTTCTGATTCAATGCAATATTTAATCAAAACCAATAAAATTTCTTTAAAAATATCCTTACTAAAACGACAGCCATTAAGCATAAAAGAGAAAAGCTTTGGTTATCTGAACAGATTTAGCTGGAAGTAGAAAGGAAAAAAAAATTACATTGTTGGTAAAGTTTCCTTATTTTGTAAAGTTAGACGAAACGAGCTTAGAGAGAAAATTGGAACAAACTACATTAATATTTTTATATAAGATTTGTACTACTTTTGGAATAAAGCCTTGTAAAAATCTATTTTCTTTTGTATAATGCAATAATGCTCTTAATCTAATCCACACTTTAAATTTACTTCAAATACATTTTATAGTCTACATTATCTGTCAAAAATTTACTAAACTATGATCTGTAATAAAGATTATCTTTAAAGAAATTTTAAAATAATAAAAACCAAGATTAAATCATCTGCTCCTGAATACCTTTTACATTTTTGATGAATTTTTTTTTTAACAATTTGACGGGTTTAAAATACTGTAGAGTAATATTAAACTTATTCTGTGGGAGAATAGTGTTTTTTTTTTTAAGTTAGTAGATTTATTTACTGAAGTTTTCAGTCTATATATTTTTATAAAGGGATATTTTCTGGTAGGTAACTGCTTTCGGTAAGAAAAATGTAGAAGTTATTGAGTAGGAGTAGAAAGTGTTCTTAGTGAGCATGAAAGAATAGATGCTACAAAAACGTTTAACTGAAGAGAAAATTGTTTGGTAAGAAAGCGTAGAAAAAGTTTTTAGCGAACAAGAAAGAACCAGAAACGTCTTTAGTGGACTGAAGGAAAATGTTTATGGCGAGTAAGAATAAAGTCTTTACTTGGATAAGAAGAAAATGATAGTTCAGTGATGAGGATGAAGAAGATAGTCAACACAATATTTTAGAAACCAAATAGAAAAGCTTTGTATCGAGTAAACAGTTATTGTAGTTAATACGATTAAAATTTATAGTTTCTTATTTAATCTAAAATATTAATATTAAATATTAAAATATACAGGGACAAGACAATACTAATTTGGGATGAAGAGTATCACAAATTAGCCCCTGTATATTAGGCCTATACTTTTCCCGTCAGCAACTGAGTCGTGCCGGTTATCTATCTAACTCCCTTCAGGGAAAATTTTTAGAATTAAAATCACACGATTTCCTGTCTATACCGGAAGTTCTTATACAGTTAATCGGGCCTCCAGCTACTAATCTTTCCACCGCTAATCTCGACGTTCATCTATCTAACACCATTGTTGAGGTTAAGGAAGGACAGACAGACAGACGGATGACAATAGAAATTTATGTCTTTCAAATTGTTAAATAGAAATGTTTTAATAAACATACAATCTTCTATAATCCTATAAAATATCAGAATAAAAAAATTTAACGATGATTGGCTAGTGGTACAGTTACCTGAATGACTAATGGTTAAAAATATGGAAATGGGCGGAGTTTTATTCAAATTATCATCTTAAGATAATTATTATACAAATTTAATTTAATTAAAAAATATTCTTTATGCATTTCAGTACAAATTAAGACGATATATTAAATAATAAATACACGTATAGGGAGGGCGTAATATAAGTAAAATAATGCCAGAAATGAGTACGCTACAGTTATCGTAATGATCGTAAATATAAAAGTAGGCGGAGATATCAATTTCAAATTCATTCAACCAATAATCACGAAGAGAGTTATCGTACGAACCAATCATTTTCTATGTTTTTTCTATCTTACGCATGTAGCAGAGGACGACATACGTTTAGTATAAAACATCTATTTTACCTAATTTTATCTTTTTAAAATAATTCTGACATTATTTTACTTATATTCACAACTCGATAATATAACAAATAATAACTGGGACTTAATTGTTTAATGTACAAAAGTTAATTTTTGCTGGAAAAAAATGTGATAATAAGTAAGAAACATATTATTAAATCAGTATAAAAGAGAAAATGAGTCATAATTATACAAAAGAAAGTTAGAGAATAGTATAAGTAGGATAAGGAAATATACTTTAATGCGAAAAAGAGCGATAAGTTTTATAACAGTCTTTTAATGAGCATGGAAAAAGTTTAAGAAAGATTAAGTTAATGTAAAAGGTTGTTTTCTAAATTAACTCAAATAATTAAAAAAAAAATACATTTTTATATTAATTAAACGAGAAATGATTTAAAGGGAAAAAATTCTTGATAAGTTTTATCTGGATTAATTATAGCTTATGAAAAAATTCTATGCGAATAATGAGGTACAAATTATTTATAAGTAAGGTATAATTAGCATCCGGATTAATTATAACTTGTAATTGAACAGATAACAAGAAATTATAATTGTTAAAATTTTTGATGTTTTAGATAGAGAAATAAGTCTTGAAGAAGGGGAAAAAAGAAATAAATTTTGTTATTTTTTTTTATTAGAAATTATTTTATAATTATCTAAATTTGTGCAAAAAGGGGAGGATATTTTTATTTAAAACTTTAAAATATTATAATAGATTTTAAAATAAATTTATGAAATTGTAACTTATGTTAGTGAATTAAAAACACGCAAAGGAATGTTTCTTTTTATATTATTAATAAAAAAAAATATGGAGAGGCCCAAAAATTAGTTAACAGTGATCGTTTGAAGTGAGATGTTAAAAGCAACTACTGTAATTAAGTTATTAATAATAAACATGTTCGTGTGGATAATTGATAACTCGATGAGAGATTAGGATATAATAATTCTTTTATAACGAGTATAGTTAGAAAAAAGTTAAGTGTGAAGATTCGATTTAGATAACTGGAAAGTCTACATTTAGGAAATATTGTTTAACTGGAGCCAGTTCAATTAGCGAGTAAAAGAAAAAGATTGCTTAACAACGCTTCTAAGACATTAAAGAGTACGAAGCAGTCTTTCGATTTTGTGCTTGTCGATATACCTTGACCGTAAAAATCGATTTGTGTGCCCATCATATCATGGTTACACTATTAAGCAGTTAATGAATTGAATACTTGAAGAAGAATCATGGAAGTTTGACCCATTCTCTACCATTATTGTATCCTTTAACCTAAATAGCTTACAATTGAAACGTTAGGTTATTTCTAGAAAACAAATTTCCAGATTGTTTGTAAAATTACCTTCAGCTTTAGATAAAGATAGTAAAGGAAACAATCTTTTCTTTTTCAATTTAATCACTGGAATTTTATTTGTTTAACAGAGTTTTAAATCTTGTTTTAAAAAAGGATTTAATCTATACAAATGGTTAAAAATAAGTATAAGTCTACTATTTTAGTTTAGTTCAGTTTAAACTTAAACTTTTATATGTTTATATATACAAACAATTGTTTATGGTAACATCGTCACAATGCCGGAATGAAATATTTAATCATATTCTTAATTTATTCGATTTAAAATGTACGTTTTCAATCTAGTAGTGTCTTGTCCCTGTACTTTATCCGTTTCCTGATAACAACAGAGTCATATCGGTTATCTATGTAACGCCTTTTTGGGGAACAGAATTGAATTTAAATCACGTGACTTCCGTTGTAGACTGGAAGTTCGTATATAGTTAATCAAAGCCACCTTGCTCCTATGTTTTTTCATATTTGGTCTTGATTTTCAACTGTTTAACAACGTTCTCGAGATTAAGGAAGGGAAGACAGACAGACAATCGGAATTTATAGGTCTATAATTTGTTTTTTTTTCTCAATTTGCAGCCCAAATTCGAAAGAATTAACTAACAATACTATTATTTAACATAATTCAAGTTCAAATTGCCGAGATTTTTATAATAAAAAATTTAATATTTTTATTAGAAAATAATATTTTAAATCATTTTTTTTGCATCTAATATTTTAAGTTTCATTTATATGATTTATAAATATTTTGTAAAGAATTCACTTGACGTGACATACATTTTCATTAATCACGCTTACACCAGGCACTCGCCTACTCATTTGTCATGCGATTTGTCAAAAGTATTTAATTAAAAACTGATATTTCATTATCAGTTTTATCTAATAACATGATCTATAAGACTACCTGTCAAATATAATTTGACAGGTAGACTTATATAGATCATGAACCACCATCATATTTTTTTTTTTTTTTTCTTAATGAAAAATTCAATCAACGTTGCAAGATAAGAGGGGA
Organism: Centruroides sculpturatus; assembly: GCF_000671375.1. Classification (NCBI taxonomy): domain Eukaryota; kingdom Metazoa; phylum Arthropoda; class Arachnida; order Scorpiones; family Buthidae; genus Centruroides; species Centruroides sculpturatus. The sequence continues at coordinate 180,148 of NW_019384821.1, forward strand.
TTCAAAATGTTGATTATTTTACGAGTTATACTCACGTTTGTTTACTTTTTATAGTATTTTTATTCGTCTACGATGATAGTTTAAGGAGTGAAATAGGGTTTTTTTTCCTTGTTATTCAATCAATCGTGATCAAAAATAGCTCACGCCACGAAGTGAAGAAGAAGTTCGTGTAGGAAACGAAGACCGATCACACGACAGATTGACATTAATAAACATATCAATGTCTCACGATATAGTGAAAGTTCGATCTACAAAACTGTCACGTCAAGCTTAAGCCCGACAACATGAACGTAGTATACGTTAAAAACAAGAACGATTATCGTGCAATTTATCTGGGTTGACTTATAAACGAAATTATCTGTAATAATGTCAATTTAGATACAAACCTTACTGTTACGTGGTAGATACGTCACGCTATTTTAATTTAGCATCACCTGTTCAGAATTTCAAATAGGCCACTTCATACAAAACTAATTTAATTTTCTTAAATTCATTTTAATTCAAAATCTCCTATAAAATTTTGAGTGAAGATGTAGACATTAAAGGCGTGCGACGTGATAGAATCTCCTATAAAATTCTATCATGTCTCGTGTTTTTAGTGTCTATATCCTGGGATTTTTATAGGTAAAATTCTTGTTTTTTTGATGGATTTTTTTAATACTTTTTTGGAATAAATTTGCTCTTTGGATTATTTCGAATTAAATCTTAAAGATATTAAATTAAATTTTGATCTGTCTAATAGTTTAATAACGTAGAATTTAATATATTTTGGTACAATTAAGTTAAAGTTTAAATTTCGTTTTAACCAAGCAATCTTCTAAAATTCAAATTAATTTAGCTTATTTTTAAAAAGTAATTATAATCAATGTAATTTTAATTCAAAAGTTTTTCCCTGCATGGAGTTACAACGGCATGACTCCGTTGTTATCAGGAAAAGTATGATATACAGGGGCAAACAGTACTAATTTAAAATGGAAAACGTATATTTTAATTTAAAAAAAAAATTAAGAATATCATAAAAACTTGCAACCCGATATTATGACGATGTCACAATAATATATCTTCTCGTTTAAATTAAAATTCTTTAAGCAGATTAGACTATATTCCTTATCTTTCTTGGCTTCTCCAGTGTAGTAAATGATGTATAAAGTATACAAAAATACAATATTCTTTCACATTACCGTTTATTAAAGATTTAAAATTCTTTTAAAAACATTTACAAAGCAATAAATAACTATAAAACCAATATCTTTATCCGAAAATGCATTCGGTTTTATAATTTATAAGAAGCTTTCATAAACTGTTGCCTTTTAAATAAATTTAATGCATTTACTTTTTTATTTTTCTAAAATACTTAGAAATCAACAAAAAGTATTGCTGATTTCTAAACTTTTCTAATAAAATACTTTACTTTTTTTTTATTAATTCTTTCACTCTTTTAAAAAAGTGAACAGACAAATTACACTTGTAGATTTTGTACAATAATAATAATAAAAAAAACAATTTAAAAACAGATCGTATTCAACATAATAGACATAGAAAATAAATATGCCACTAAACAAATTACTCTAACATCAAAACTTTGCATCTTACGACATTCGATTATTTTACTTTTAGAAAAGGAAACATTCGAAAATTGTTGGGATACATTTAGCAATTGAATTCGGCCATTGAACTTTCTAGTTTGACTCGATAAACCCAACTGTTTAAATAGATTCATTTGAACTTTGCTCTATAGCACATCAGAGACATACGGAATTTTATACCAACTTAATTTTTAAAGTATAAATTTTTTATATATTTATGGTCGAATGGTTTTTAAAAAAAGAAATAAATAATCTATTCAATTTTAAACTTTATTATTTATTTATTTNTGGCAATAAATTTGCTCTCGTAAGTCGTATTTTATTCGTAGAAAATTGTAAATAAATTTGCTATTTTAAACCATAAATTTTAACGTATTTTTAAATAAATTTGAAAATTTACAATGGAGATTTTTGAAAATTTCCGGTTTCATTCATCTTTTCAGAATACTCTACAATTTTACGTCACGTTGACGTCATTTCTGCATTTTTATTGTAACGTTAAAGTGTAAAATGACGTCAAACTGACGTAATAATGTAGACTCTTCTGAATGAACGAATACATCTTTTAAATATAAAGTAATAATAGCAATTATACTATTATTACTTTAAGAAATGGTTATTTAGTATGAAAAATTAATTATATATATTCAGTATGAACTATGCTGTCAACGACCAATTTAATATGGAAATATATTTTAAAAAATGGCTATTTTCTACACACAAATTACCTGAATTTACTATTTTATTTACTCATAAATACGCATAACTTTATGCCCATACATTATCATACGTATACAAGCGAAAACACAGGGCATTATCAACAACATTCAACCTCAACTACGTGCATTTTAAGTGGCCAGCCTCATAGAAAAAAATACAAAAAAAAAAGGAAACCATTATTATATAAAATACGAACCCGGAACCTTTCTAATTTAGCATTAGAATTTTACACTGGAAGGAGAAAGGAAACAATAGAAATCAATAAACACAATAGACATAGTGTCATATGATTACGAGCACTTCCTAGAAAGTACATTAGACTAAGTAATAATGCTTTCTTTTATATAAATAATTCTCAGAAAATATTAGTAAACACGGCACGAATAAATTGTTAAGTATGTTTTCAAAATGAATGATTTTCTTCTTCATCATCTTCTTCTTCTTGGTCATGTGTCAGATTAGATATTCTCTGACGAAATTATTACCAAAACCCATTACAATTTTTACCTTTTATTCTTGTTACGTGTTGCTGCAGGCTGAAGAAAGAATATAAAGATCGATGATGAAGTGTAAAAGTAAAGAGGTAAGAAGTGTGATTCGTTTCTATTTAATGCATTGCATTAGAAGAGGAATTATTAAACAATAACGAAGAAGGGATTACTCCTCAATAAATGTCTTTTATGATCATTGTCTAGAATCTAGAATAAAATTATAATATTCAAATCTTATATTAACCAATTAATTTGTATTTAATTTACACCGATCTAACACTATTATGATTTATTACACGGTATATATATTGTGACGTAGGGTACCACGTAATAAAAAAAGAAAGGAAGGAAAGAGAGGAATTTGGTTTTAACTGTATGGAACTAAATCCTATTCTTTCTGTCTTTTGGTGCAATAAATTTAAAATTGCTTCATACAGGGAGCCTTATATAAAGAAAAAAAAAAAAAGACACCGTATCAACGAGATTACTCGAGAGTTTGTAGTCTGTACTTTCAGGCGTCACCCAGAGACACAACTGTCTGTGTCAATAAGACAGGGCATTTTACAGATGGTTCCCAACATTTTGATCTAGAGATTCCTAACTGTATCTTCTCTATACGGGTGATATAGATAGAAAAGTAGATGTCTGTCGACTCAACCGTAATATAGCAGTAAAACTACCCGTATCATTCTTAGTTGGTCGAACGTGGCTTGGAAATCAGACACATTCCTCAATTCTTTCCCTCCATATTGCCGAGAGTGGAAAGGATTAAACCAAAACTATCTAACCCACTTCTTCTGTTATATATATATTTTTTTCTTTTGTGCAAGTTTACTGCTGACTGAATTACATTTTTATTGCTTGTTTTCTCTTTGGAACAAGGATAGATAGCAAAACACGTTAAGTTATTGTGCTTTGGAGTAAAAACATGGCTCCATTAAAAGGATATTGAGGAGTTTTGCTTATTTTTCAGACGTTTGTGTGAAGCATATCGAGTAGTCGTAATTCGTTTCGTGCTGGTTTGTGGATTTGCTTACTACTTCTTTTTATATGATTCCGGGTTTTACGAGTGTTTTTTACATCAGAACGAGCGGACGACGACTTACTGAATTAAAAAAAAAATGCTTTTTTTTAGAATTCTTCTTGCGTAAACTAAGAGCAAAAACTCATTATTTTTAATGAAAAATTATTATTGTTTTATGTGATCTGCTCCCTCAACACATCCCCCAAGTAGACAGATTCCCTTTTTTATGGGAAATTGGGGTCTATTTACTTATTACCTATGGGAAACTAGGCTCTATTTCAGTGTTACCTATGGGGAACTAGCACCTATTTACAGTTATCTACGGGAAATTAGGCCCTGTTTATATGTTACTTATTGGAAACTGGCTCTTATTTAAGTGTTACATTTTGGAAAACTGGCCCCTGTTTAGGTGTTACAAACGAGTTAAGCCCAGTGACGTAAGTGAAAGCAATATTAGAGGGCCCGATTTTGCACATTTAAATCATTAATTTATTTACAAAAATAACAACCTAGGCACTTTCAGGATGACCTAATTTACAGTTTGTTTAGCTTACACAACAAGTTCAAAAATCTTGCTTTTTATTAGTGAAAAATCTCTTCGATCCTTCGATAAATTCATTAGTTTCAATCGAGGAATTTTGAAGGGAATGTAAGAAAAGCAGACAGACAGACAGACAGACAGACAAGGAATTTATCAAACGAAAGTTAAAAGCATAAATGGGAGAAATATCAAAGTTATTTCGATTGGTGGACACGTAGAAAATGCCATTCGGCTCACGTATAAGCAAATAGAACGCATCAGTAGATACTGAATGTTAGAAACTCCATCCAACGTCGAACTACTCCATCTGGATAGAACATGCAGACGGAATGTGAGACGTGATAACTGCAACTGGTAGGAGATTATAAGGCAAGTGCAACATCTATAATCACTATTTCACTTCGGCAACTCATAAGTATTAAAATTTAGAAAAGTGTCGAAGAAGATTTCTCATCCCCCGCATCACTAGAAAAGAAGAGGAGTAAAAAAAAAAGTAGGAGAAGAAGGGAGAAAAACGGAAGAAGAGGGGGGGGGGATAAAAAAAGTGTATTATCGATTAAAAAATTGTACAAGAAGTACAGCACAGGGCGCCGTACAAAGAAGAAAGTTGTGACAGATTGAAGATAATCTGGCTGAAAGCAAACAAGAATTACTACTTAGGGGTTGTTTCATCTGCTGACCCTTCATCACCTTCAACCATTAAGATGATGTTTGTTGCTCACGCGCAAACACAAACACACATAGAAAGTTGGAAAGGAAGGAGATTTTTATGTGTGTTTTGCAAACACGAAATGTTGGTACAGATATTTATTCGAGTAATTAAAGATAATTATGGACGTAAATTGTATAATTTTAGTGATAAATTAGTATGAATTTTACTATTACGAAAAATTTTAATGAGTTCAAACAAAAGAAGTATAATTAGATTTTTGGAGAAATTGAATAATTTACGAAAATTGGAGACGAGAGAGAAATATAACAATTGTTGATAATTGCCACTAAATTATATATATATATATATTGTAGACCTATAAATTCCCTTCCTTCTTTAATCACGAGGACAGTGACAGATAGATGAAATTCGAGACCAGATATAGAAAGAATAGGGGTAGGAAGCTTTAATTAACTATATACTCACTTCCATTAGAGACCGAAAGTCACGTAATTTCAATTGAAAATGTTCACCTAAATGGCATTACATAGATAACCGGCATGACTCTGTTGTTATCAGGAAAAGTATGATGTACAGGGGCACGACACAAATACGATATGGAGAACATATATTTTAAATTAAATAAATTGAGAAATATGATTATAAAAATTACAGAACGTCATTGTGACGATGTCACAATAAATAATTGCTCGTTCAAATTAATTTTCTCCATGATAAAAGGCATCTTAACTACAATATCTATTACGATAATTATATTAAAAAAAGTACACAAGTTTATACTTAAAAAAGAAATATTCGGAAATATCTACTTAGTGTATGAAAACAAAAGTTTTCAGTTTAGGTAATTTCCAATTGAAAATGACAAATTTTATTTTGACAGATTTAAAAACAATTTACACGACAATAATGATAATTGATGTCGAAGTTAAGTCAAACGATATTAAGTAAGAACAAATTGAAGTCAGAAAAAAAGTTTTGACATGTTCAATCCCTTTAAGCTAGCATAAAGATCGGGTGAGCCGAGATTCCAAAATAAATCACTTTTTTCTTGTTTTTATTTTCTTATTTTATTTATTTTTTTTAAGTCTACATCTTCACCTCCTGTTAAGAGATACAGACATACACGTATATATTATTTACACTGTTATCTTCTTGTCAAATTAAAACATCTTTGCTTCAATTAGAGTCAGTTAAAGATTACCACAATCGTGATCAATAAGATGCAACGACGTCACATAACAGCGAAAACGTAGAGAAAGAGGAAATTAAAGTCGTACGAGTGGAAAAAAGTAAGAGCTGTAGGCAAATATGGTACTAATTAAGGCTATTCAGTACTGGTTGTCTCCGTGGGATTTTCTGTCTTCTGTTTAAGTTGATTCAATGGTTTGCCAAGTCATGTAAATAGTCACACTCATTATCGAGTGTATGCTTCTCTTTCTCGACTCGTTCGCGAAATTTTTTTTCTCTTTTATTANATAGCACATCAGAGACATACGGAATTTTATACCAACTTAATTTTTAAAGTATAAATTTTTTATATATTTATGGTCGAATGGTTTTTAAAAAAAGAAATAAATAATCTATTCAATTTTAAACTTTATTATTTATTTATTTATTTTTAAAGTACTTTCTATTTTATCCTATTTTGTTACAGTTAACCGCATTTGCATGATTTCTTCTTAATTATTAAAACTTTATTTTTATTTTATTTTATTTATTTATTTATTTATTTTCAAAGAATTAAATTGTATGTATCCTGCTTTTCAAATTTTATAAGATTAAAAAGTTAATTTAAAAAATAAATAAATAAATAAATAAGTAAAAGGTAATTTACTTCAAAGGCGAAAAACGTGATATTTTTTCTTTATTTTATAAGTCAATATTTATTTTATTTAGTTAGTTTACTGTCTATAAAATGAACTTGTTTATAAAGGAATAACTGAAAAGTTACTTTGTTCGTGCTTAAATATAGGAAGAACTTTGGCAAGTATTGTATATGTTATATAATATAAACCTAGATCGATTAGTCTGTAATGCAGTGTTTCTTTGTAAACACTCCTAAAGAATTTATATTAATTGGGTTGCAATTTAAAAGAATTTTACACCTATAAATTCCCACTATCGTCTGTATATATGTCTGTCCTTCCTCAATCTGAAGAAGGCTGTTACATAGTTGAAAGTCGAGACGAGACATGAAAAGCATAAGGAGGTCCGCATTAACTATATAGGAACTAACGTGATTTCAATTTGATAATTTCCCCCAAAACGAAATTAGATAACTCTATTGTTTAGTGGCATGACTCTATTGTTGTTAGGAAAAGTATGATGTACAGGAGAAAGAAAATAATTTAAGATCGAGAGCATATTTTAAAGTATGATTAAAAATTGATAATTAAGTGTGCATTTACTTATTTGTTATATGTGTTTATTATATTTTATCAGGCAGTGTCATTTGTATTCCCTTTTGATGTTATTTCCAATATTTTTTCGCACTTAAAACTAATTTTTGTTCTGGTCGAGAAGTATTGGTCTAAACGATGTAGAAAAAGAAAATAAGTAGGCGGAGAATATGTCATTGTTATCTATACATTCGACCAATCGTCATTAAGATAACTCCACCCAATTTTTATAGAGTTTTTGCATTTATATTTGACAAGGATCTTTTTATATCTTATTAAATTTTCTTTTTAATACTATTTTATTTATCAGAAAAGTTCTATTTAATTATAAAATTAAATTTTAGAAGGAATTTTTTTTAATTACTTAAAACAAAAAAATGATTTCATTTAAATTAGTTTAAAAAAACAGTAAAAATTAGTAAATAATACAAATAATTTTAAATAAAATTAGATTAAAATTATTATTATTTTATTCTTAAAAGTATTATAAACATTGTTTTATTATAATATAAATCATAATATATGTAAATCCGATTTAAAATGTAATTTGGCCAGTCTGCATAANCTACTGTTCTCAAGAACATTAAATTTTATGTTAGAGATTTATGAAAGTAGAAAGTGAACACTTTCTCACATCTTATTTCCACTTCTCAAAGCATAAATCTTTTTTTTTTTTTCACTTATCTTTCATCCAGTTTCCTTTATACTGATTTGTCTTTTCAATTCTTGAGTGATAACAGTTGCTTATCTCACAAAGTATGAACTAGTCTTTATCTTTAAAAAAAAGTCTCTGAAGAATAAAATACAGTACATTTCATATTCTGTGAAAAAGAATAAAATAAAAAATGTATTTTTCTTTTGGTTCAAAAAATGGAAGAATTTTTCTACTGTTCTATTCTTCTTACCACACAATTCTTTGTGTCTCTAATATAATTTTTGTCTGACATGAAACTAGATAATGATTGAGATAACAAAATGTTTATTGATTAAAACAACTTACTCCAATATAGGAAATTCTACAAAAAACATTATTTTAAAAAAATTAGATTTGGAATAACATTCATGTAAAATTATGATTTTCTTGAAAATCTGTGTTTCTATTGAGTATTTATTTCAAATTAAGTAACAGTTATCTTATTTCAAATGAGAATATTAAAGAGCTTTTCTGTTCCTCCTTGATTCTTTCCAAGTACGAATAAATTTTGAGAGAACAATGAAGTAAAACAAATTTACTTTCCTTTTCTATTCTAATAAAATAAAATCAGTATTAATGTTTAAATATAATACATTAATAGTGTATTAATATAATAGAAAGCCTTCTTTACATTTAGATACTTCATCAATAGCCTATTTCTCCATGTCAAATATGACTATTCCATATCTGCTAATTACTCTAATTTCATGTAGATAACCTCAGATTACCTGCATTTGAAAGAATTTGAAAGTAGATATAGGTTATTTGCTTATTTTTAACTTTCAATTACAAACTGATGAGCCTTTCCTTTGTCTAAAGTCAGCAAGGGCACTTTTAGAAAATATAGAAAATCCTTCACATATTCATCTACCATTGCAATTTTTCCCGAAACTACGAAGACACATACCTTACTTTAGTTCTCTCTAGTTTATTTTCTGCTTATCCATCTGCATCTTAATTAATATTAACAGATACTCCTACTTAAACTTTAATCTTAAAATAAAATCAGTAACTTATAAATGTAATATTTTCAGTATGATTTCCTTCTCTTTACAATAACTCTAAGAGAACTATTGAGAAAATTCTGTTTTAGAAGCTGATTGTCAATTTTCTCCTATTTTAGTTTTCCACAACTAATAGAAGCTGAATGACTACAACTGGTTTCAATGGATACCAACATTAAATTTTTTTCTACTTAATTTTTTAGTTTACTGATTGTGTCCATGCAAATTATTCAAACTTATTTTTTGCATTCAATATTGTTTTATATAAGTTATTAGTTGAAAAATTATTGTGATTGGAAACTGGGACAGGGATTATTAGGACAGAATCTTTGAGACCAAATTAATTGCAAATATTAACAGTTTTTGTACTCAATTTCTCTTGTATTTTTTTGGATTAAATTGATGGAATAAATGCAGTGCATGCCTGGGCAATCTGCCAAGATGGCTCCTGGGAGGACGTTTTAGGAAAACTGGTCACTATTTAGATATTTGACACATGAAGAAAACCCAGAAAATTTACATGATCAGCCTGTTGGTCAGACACAAGTCACATGGTCAGCCTGTTGGTCAGACACAAGTCTGACCAACAGGCTGACCATGTAAATAAAATAGCATAAAGTGAGTGGAAAAAACCTATGAGCTGAATGCTCTTAGGTTTTTTCCACTCACTTTATGCTATTTTATTTTTTTCCATTTAGCATCAATAGTTAATTACTTCCAGGGCACTGTTATAATGGAAGTAATATTTAATTTAAAAGTACTCACTAGTTTTGTTGTACGAATTGTTTTGTTGTTAAAGAAATGAATGGTTTTTACCATGAAGAACACACCTGCTTCCAAAACAAACAGTTCAATGTAAAGAGGAGCGAGTGATGCAAAATCATTTTGAGAGGCACCGAATTAATAAAAAATACAGCTCATACTGGCATAAATAATAAACTGTAAAGTTTCTAAGAATATTTTACTAAGAAAAGACAGAGTAATTGCAGTTGGCAGTGCTGCCTCTAAGAGAGAGTATGAAAAGTGAATGTTATTGCTTTTTGCAAAACAAAACATTTTTTTTTCAGAACAAATTAATAAAAAAAATAAGGGGAAAATATTATTTTTTGATGAATTCTTTCTTATCTAATCTTTTTTTTCAATCAATCTTTCCATATCACAGTTTGATAAAGAAAGAAAAATAGTTCTTTACTTCGATACTACACAAGTGAAGTGATTGAGTGCAACAAAGAATCATTGCTCCTTTCACAAAAGTCTCAGACTGTAAGGTCTGGATAATTATCAAAGACAATATCTTTCCTCGTTGATTGGATGAAGGATAAGTTTTGTAGCAATATCTTACTTCTATTGACAGCTTGTACATGATCCCCCTTCATGAGGTGCATGATTAAGTGATTGAATATAAGTTACACCTCAGTGGACACTACCACGTTTATTCTGCAATTAAATCGCATAAAATCTTATTTTCATGCAATTCTTTATGTAAAAAAATATCATCTAAAACGAATAAAATTTTAATTTTTTTTCTGTTTAAAGTTACAAAAATATTACTGGTATTTTCCTCCAATATCAAGCACAAAATCAGGAATAAATATTGTACAGAATAATCTTGTATGATACTAACTTTTAATTGTAATTTATTAAAGGTAAACGAATTTATCTATGTAATAAAATTTTGGAAAATTTTATAATTCGATTTATTAATTAAACTCTAAAGTCATTTTAATTAATAAAATTAATTTTAAAATTCCTGAATTGAGTATCTGATACGATATTTATATGTTGGGTATGCCTTATTATCTAAGAATTAGTTAAGGTAATTAATGAAAGGATAAATTTAAGTCTGTGTTGTGTAAGAGTCGAGTTGGAAAGAATTGCTTCGATCGTTAACATGTCGACACGAGCTGTGATAATAAAATAAATGTATTCATAATTGGTGTAAGGAGAATTTATTATCATTGTTGAGATATCAAAAGACATATTAATATATATATAATTTAAATATTTATTAATATATCTCCTGATATTCGTGGATTCTAAACACGAGCTACGTCGGAGGGAAGATTAATTTATGAGATATCAAAACGTAAAATTTTCATTTAAAAGAAATTAAAATTAATATTTAACCCTTTCCATAGCCAAAAAACGAGGAAATATTATTGTAAACCTATAAATTCCAACTGTCTGTTTGTCTGTCCTTCCTTAATATCGAGAACGGTGTTAGATAGATGAAAATCAAGACCAGATATGGAAAGATTAGGAGCAGTAAGCCCCGATTAACTCATGTTAACAGGAAAAGCATGATATACAGGGGAAATTAAAATCGAGAGCATATTGACGATGTCACAATAAATAATTGCTCGATTTTAATTATAGTTTTTATGTGAGATTTAAAATAAGACTATACATTTAATTAGAATTGAAAGTGAACCTATTAAAATTAAAGCCACATTACATAATTATGGAGTATATATTGTGCCTATATAAACTATGAGAAATTAAGAATTTAATCTAAGTTAGATCGATTTTCAGAATTGAAAGTTATGAGCGAATCCATGAGAAACTTAAAGAGAATTTAACTATGAGATTTTCTAAGATATGTGCCAAAAAAGGGGGGATTTTAATCCACAAGATAGCAAAAGAGATTTTAATGTATGAGATGTCAGAAACAAGATTTTAATCAGTTAGATAAGGAAGAAAAATAGGTTTTACTTTCGATATCAATAAAAAAAAGGCATTTTAATCCACGAAAATCAAAATTATTCTTGTACTTTTATATATAAACATCCGAATTTTACATATTTTTATCATAGAAAATAGAAGAAAGTAAATTTTATAAAGGAAAAACGATCTTGATAATAGTTTGGATAGAATAATTTAATTTAATCCCACACAAAAAAAAACAATTAAAAAAATCGTACCGAAAACACACTTACGTAAACAATATCCACATAATTAATACTAAACACTATTATATAATTAAATATATATATATTTAAATAGGATCAAAATATTTTTTCGCGTTATCTAATTACAGACAATTATCAAAAACGAAAAAAAAAATTCCTAAATGCTGGGAGACTTCCAACTGCAGATGGATAAAATCAATTATGGGTATAAGAAGATATACGACATTGCCCAACTAGTTAAGAAAGACAACTAAAACTAGACTGGTAGATGTATTAATCCAGTTATAAGCGATCTTGTTCCAAAGAAGTCTTTACTTTCATTATATTTTTTTTCCTTACCTTTAATAACTTACCCCCTAATCGATTTTATATAAAGAAATTTTCTCATCCAGTTAGTGTCTCACAGCATTATGGAAACTGTTTCTGAGATTTGGAAAGCCAGAGGAGGAGGAGGAGGAGGAGGATGAAAAAATTGGAGGGATGAAAAAAAGGGGGGAGTGAATATATTCTTTGATAAAGCTTCCTGGTCGTTCACGCATAAAAAGTCAAAATGGCAAATCAGTTTTATTGAGATTATTAAATTATCTTATTCAATATAACATCAAACTCTTTATTGTTTGAGTGAAATAATATTGCTTTTTTTTTAAATGTTTTATTATTTTTTAAAAATGTGCCAGAAATTACTTTTGGCAGGATACGTCTTTATTATACAAATTTAAAAGTATCTTTGAGTGATTGTAAACATTAAAGAGTAAGGAGAGATTTTTTTTTTTAAATTGGTAGAGAAATTTCAGTAAAATCTATTGAAAGCGGAACCTGTGTAAAACGGAAACCTGCCTAAACAGAAAAAATTTGTCGGAACGGAGCGATATTAAAAAAGAAACCTGCGATTCCGGCTTATACAGGTTTAAAAACGAGTTCAAAACGGAACCAAAACCTGTCTAAAGAGTGGAAATTCATCAGAAATGAGCGATTTTTCTATTTAAAAGAAACCTGTTAAAAACGGAAAGATGCCAAACCGTAAAACTATTCCATATCATGCGATTCAGGTTCACATATACAGCAAAAACCTGTCTAAAACGGATCACAATTAAAAACAAAAACCTATCTAAACGAAGGAAATTCATCAAAAATGAGAGATTTTTCTATTTAAAAGAAACCTGTTATAAACGGAAAGCTACCAAACCGTAAAACTATTCGGTACCATGCGATTTTGGTTTAAATATACAACAAAAACCTGTCTAAAACGGATCACAGTTAAAAACAAAAACCTATCTAAACGAAGGAGATTCATCAAAAATGAGAGATTTTTCTATATTTAATTAAAAAAAAGAAACCTGTTAAGAACGGAAACTTGTCAAACCGTAAAAATACAATTCCGTTTTACACAGGTTTTAATGTATTTAAAACTTTGATTTTTTTTCTTTTGTTTGAAGTGAATTTTACAAACTCAATTTATTATAAAATATTTGATGAATTTGCGGGTTAATTAAGATTAAAACGTTTTCTAATTAATGATTTTAATACGTTAGTGAAATTTAATTATTATAGTGAGGATTAATTTAAATTTTATTTTTGTTTTNATGGCAATAAATTTGCTCTCGTAAGTCGTATTTTATTCGTAGAAAATTGTAAATAAATTTGCTATTTTAAACCATAAATTTTAACGTATTTTTAAATAAATTTGAAAATTTACAATGGAGATTTTTGAAAATTTCCGGTTTCATTCATCTTTTCAGAATACTCTACAATTTTACGTCACGTTGACGTCATTTCTGCATTTTTATTGTAACGTTAAAGTGTAAAATGACGTCAAACTGACGTAATAATGTAGACTCTTCTGAATGAACGAATACATCTTTTAAATATAAAGTAATAATAGCAATTATACTATTATTACTTTAAGAAATGGTTATTTAGTATGAAAAATTAATTATATATATTCAGTATGAACTATGCTGTCAACGACCAATTTAATATGGAAATATATTTTAAAAAATGGCTATTTTCTACACACAAATTACCTGAATTTACTATTTTATTTACTCATAAATACGCATAACTTTATGCCCATACATTATCATACGTATACAAGCGAAAACACAGGGCATTATCAACAACATTCAACCTCAACTACGTGCATTTTAAGTGGCCAGCCTCATAGAAAAAAATACAAAAAAAAAAAAGGAAACCATTATTATATAAAATACGAACCCGGAACCTTTCTAATTTAGCATTAGAATTTTACACTGGAAGGAGAAAGGAAACAATAGAAATCAATAAACACAATAGACATAGTGTCATATGATTACGAGCACTTCCTAGAAAGTACATTAGACTAAGTAATAATGCTTTCTTTTATATAAATAATTCTCAGAAAATATTAGTAAACACGGCACGAATAAATTGTTAAGTATGTTTTCAAAATGAATGATTTTCTTCTTCATCATCTTCTTCTTCTTGGTCATGTGTCAGATTAGATATTCTCTGACGAAATTATTACCAAAACCCATTACAATTTTTACCTTTTATTCTTGTTACGTGTTGCTGCAGGCTGAAGAAAGAATATAAAGATCGATGATGAAGTGTAAAAGTAAAGAGGTAAGAAGTGTGATTCGTTTCTATTTAATGCATTGCATTAGAAGAGGAATTATTAAACAATAACGAAGAAGGGATTACTCCTCAATAAATGTCTTTTATGATCATTGTCTAGAATCTAGAATAAAATTATAATATTCAAATCTTATATTAACCAATTAATTTGTATTTAATTTACACCGATCTAACACTATTATGATTTATTACACGGTATATATATTGTGACGTAGGGTACCACGTAATAAAAAAAGAAAGGAAGGAAAGAGAGGAATTTGGTTTTAACTGTATGGAACTAAATCCTATTCTTTCTGTCTTTTGGTGCAATAAATTTAAAATTGCTTCATACAGGGAGCCTTATATAAAGAAAAAAAAAAAAAGACACCGTATCAACGAGATTACTCGAGAGTTTGTAGTCTGTACTTTCAGGCGTCACCCAGAGACACAACTGTCTGTGTCAATAAGACAGGGCATTTTACAGATGGTTCCCAACATTTTGATCTAGAGATTCCTAACTGTATCTTCTCTATACGGGTGATATAGATAGAAAAGTAGATGTCTGTCGACTCAACCGTAATATAGCAGTAAAACTACCCGTATCATTCTTAGTTGGTCGAACGTGGCTTGGAAATCAGACACATTCCTCAATTCTTTCCCTCCATATTGCCGAGAGTGGAAAGGATTAAACCAAAACTATCTAACCCACTTCTTCTGTTATATATATATTTTTTTCTTTTGTGCAAGTTTACTGCTGACTGAATTACATTTTTATTGCTTGTTTTCTCTTTGGAACAAGGATAGATAGCAAAACACGTTAAGTTATTGTGCTTTGGAGTAAAAACATGGCTCCATTAAAAGGATATTGAGGAGTTTTGCTTATTTTTCAGACGTTTGTGTGAAGCATATCGAGTAGTCGTAATTCGTTTCGTGCTGGTTTGTGGATTTGCTTACTACTTCTTTTTATATGATTCCGGGTTTTACGAGTGTTTTTTACATCAGAACGAGCGGACGACGACTTACTGAATTAAAAAAAAAATGCTTTTTTTTAGAATTCTTCTTGCGTAAACTAAGAGCAAAAACTCATTATTTTTAATGAAAAATTATTATTGTTTTATGTGATCTGCTCCCTCAACACATCCCCCAAGTAGACAGATTCCCTTTTTTATGGGAAATTGGGGTCTATTTACTTATTACCTATGGGAAACTAGGCTCTATTTCAGTGTTACCTATGGGGAACTAGCACCTATTTACAGTTATCTACGGGAAATTAGGCCCTGTTTATATGTTACTTATTGGAAACTGGCTCTTATTTAAGTGTTACATTTTGGAAAACTGGCCCCTGTTTAGGTGTTACAAACGAGTTAAGCCCAGTGACGTAAGTGAAAGCAATATTAGAGGGCCCGATTTTGCACATTTAAATCATTAATTTATTTACAAAAATAACAACCTAGGCACTTTCAGGATGACCTAATTTACAGTTTGTTTAGCTTACACAACAAGTTCAAAAATCTTGCTTTTTATTAGTGAAAAATCTCTTCGATCCTTCGATAAATTCATTAGTTTCAATCGAGGAATTTTGAAGGGAATGTAAGAAAAGCAGACAGACAGACAGACAGACAGACAAGGAATTTATCAAACGAAAGTTAAAAGCATAAATGGGAGAAATATCAAAGTTATTTCGATTGGTGGACACGTAGAAAATGCCATTCGGCTCACGTATAAGCAAATAGAACGCATCAGTAGATACTGAATGTTAGAAACTCCATCCAACGTCGAACTACTCCATCTGGATAGAACATGCAGACGGAATGTGAGACGTGATAACTGCAACTGGTAGGAGATTATAAGGCAAGTGCAACATCTATAATCACTATTTCACTTCGGCAACTCATAAGTATTAAAATTTAGAAAAGTGTCGAAGAAGATTTCTCATCCCCCGCATCACTAGAAAAGAAGAGGAGTAAAAAAAAAAGTAGGAGAAGAAGGGAGAAAAACGGAAGAAGAGGGGGGGGGGATAAAAAAAGTGTATTATCGATTAAAAAATTGTACAAGAAGTACAGCACAGGGCGCCGTACAAAGAAGAAAGTTGTGACAGATTGAAGATAATCTGGCTGAAAGCAAACAAGAATTACTACTTAGGGGTTGTTTCATCTGCTGACCCTTCATCACCTTCAACCATTAAGATGATGTTTGTTGCTCACGCGCAAACACAAACACACATAGAAAGTTGGAAAGGAAGGAGATTTTTATGTGTGTTTTGCAAACACGAAATGTTGGTACAGATATTTATTCGAGTAATTAAAGATAATTATGGACGTAAATTGTATAATTTTAGTGATAAATTAGTATGAATTTTACTATTACGAAAAATTTTAATGAGTTCAAACAAAAGAAGTATAATTAGATTTTTGGAGAAATTGAATAATTTACGAAAATTGGAGACGAGAGAGAAATATAACAATTGTTGATAATTGCCACTAAATTATATATATATATACAATTTGAATAGAAAAATTGAAGAGAAAATACATATTAAAACAGAGAAAAATAAATGATTTTAGGCATTGAAAGTAAGTTAAAAATGGAGCCATAATGACACTAAAAGGGTGAAGTGTTATAATGACTCTAAATAAATAATAATAACGCCGTAAAATATGTAATAAAGGTTAAGTAAATTGGTTAGAGTTTAATGAGGTTTTAAAGCGGATTAAATTAGATTATATTAATCCAGTGTGATAATATAAAAGTCTAGTGTAAGAAGAAGATAAAAGCAATCGATACACATCGAATATGTAAAGTGAAGCAGTCAGAAAACTTCAAAAAATAAAACGAATCAATCAAAGAACATCAAGAAGTGAAGTGAACTATTCAAAAATAAATAAAAAAACATCAGATAAATAAGCTAGAATATTCAAAAAATACCGAAAATGTAAAAGGAATTTCCGAAAAATGTCAAATAAATAAAGTGAAGAATTCAAAAAATAACATTAAATAACTAAACAACATTGAATAAATAAGGAAAATCGCACAGACAAAAATAAAAATATATCAAATAACTAAAGTAAAGCGCTTAAAAAATATCAAATAACTTAAGTAAAACACTCGAGAAACATCAAAAAAATAAGTAAACATATAAAATTATTAAATAACTTTAAAAAAAATTGTATAAAGTAAGATTAAACAATATAAAAAGAAGCACACAGAACGGAATAAAGTAACAACTGTAAAACAAAAATCGAAGAACAACAACTGAAGAAACGTTACTTGATTGTAATAAATAAGGAATAAATCAATATTAAAAAAAACTATATTTATAAATTTTAGTTATTATTTAAGGATGTAACAATGTAAATAAACTAACAAACAAATAAGAACAAGGGAAAACAAATGTTTTAAGTGGGTATCTATGTTAGAAAAGTATCAATTGTAAATTATTAATTAAACTAAGTCTATGGATTTATTATTAAGGGATTATTAATTTAAGAATTGCGAGTAAGTTGTTAAAATTTTAAACGAGTGAAGTTATTTATTTTCCTGTAAACTGGAAAGAGTAATATCTGTGGCTTCTGTCAATGGATATATTTGTGGCCTCCTTCGATTTTCTTTCCCTATTACAAGAGTTGTTGTGTACACAAAGAAGCCAAGTATTGGATTGAAGTAAGTTCTTTTCGCACAACTTTAACTGATCACTATTGGAGAAGAAGGAGGAAGAGGAGGAAGAGGAAGATGAGGAGGAGGAATAGGAATAGGAAAAAGAAGAGGAAGAGAAGGAAGAGTAAGAATAGGAGGATGAAGAGGAGGAGAAAGAAGAATAATCCTCTCCATACGACGTTACTGAACATATCTGTGTATACTAATTTTGTATATTAAAGAATATAAAGAAATGGAGGAAGGAGGAAAATCTTCTAGATTTAACAGTATTAATCGTTTATTTATTTGCGTTAATGTTATTAACATTTATAAAAGAAATACTATTACAGTAATAATAATAAAAATTGTTGGGAATAGAGTTTGGTGGGATTATTGTTAGAAAAGAGGAAGAAGAGGAGAAGCATCGAATTATATAACAATTCTTACTTTTATTTTCAAAATGATATTGTTAACATCTATTAAACGATAACAAAAATGATTCGATTTGAAATTTTGATGGATAAGTGATCATTAGTAGAGGAGAAGAGGAGGAGAGGAGGAGCAGGAAGCACAAGAATCTTTTTACTGATATACACAGTACTAATTCTTGTATTTATTTTCGAAATGATATTGTTAACAATTAGAAAAACAATCCTATTACATAAACAATAATAAAAGTAGTTAGAATTACAAGCTTAATATATAACAAATTACTAGTGGTGAAGAAGAGGAGCAGAAAGCGGAAGGATCTTTTCACTATGACTCCAAGCTTATCAGATATGAATGAATTCTTATTTTTATTTTTGAGATGATATTGTTAACATCTATTAAACAATTTAAAAAATGATTAAATTTGAAAATTTCATAGACAAGTGATCATTAGTAGAGAAGAGGAGGAGGAGGAAGAAGAGCAGGAAGACGAAGAATCTTTTCATCACTGCACTAAGATTAGCAGTTTTATACACAATTAATTCTTCTCTTTATTTTGAAATAATAATGTTAACATCTATAGAAACAATACTATTACATTAACAATAACAATAATAATTAGAAGAGAAGCTTAAGAGATAACTGATATCATCATTGGAAAAGAAGAAGAGGAAGAGGAGGAGGAGGAGGAGGAAAAAGAAGAAGAATCTTCTCACTATGATTTGCTATTAATCTTATTAGATTATATACAAATTTATATTTTTTACTTTTATTTGGAAGTGGCTAACATCTATTTTAAAAAATGCTACAATGGTAACAACAACAATAACATCAACAATAATGGTAATAATAATAATGGTTAGAACTAAAGTTTTCTTAGATAATTTAATTTAACAAAACATTCTAATCTAATAAAGATAATGGATTTATTCTTGTGTGCCAAAAGAAAGTAGAATCACTGTCAATCTTTACAACAAAAATAACAAAAAAAGAAACTTTTATATTTCTTTCCTAACTGTAAAAGTTGTACATTTTCTTATATATATTATTTTTTTTTTCAAAATTCATTGTGTTATACGATAAATTTTAACCAAAAATACCAAAAAAATACACCAGTTTTAATTTAAACCTCGTTATTACATTAACTTCTTCTACACCTCGATATTACGTTCTGTACAGACTCGTCTCTCGTTATAACTATTAAATATATTTAAAAATAACTAGCATATTCTACACGAATAATTAAAAATTAATTATTAAATTATAAAAATTCTCCCCTCCCAGATCTTAGCGTTATAACAAAGTAGCTCTACACTTTAACGTTATAACGAGGGACATTATAAATAATTAACAAGACACGTGAAATTTAAATAAACAAAAAAAAATCAATTTATAAAATTACAATTTAAAAAAAAATTATGAATTTATAATAATAATAATAATATTTTAAAAAAAATTAACTGCATAAATTTCCTCTTAAAAGAGAAGAAAAAAAAATTAATATTTTTAAAATTAAATTAATTTTGATGTATTTCCTTTTTTTTATCAATAATATTATCATTAATTCTAAATTATTTTCATTAATCTAATGATCTTATTTTAAAGGAGAAAAAAAGAAGAGGAAGGAAAAAACAAAAACCTGAAAGGGAAAGTGGAGAACATCTTTACTTTCCCATCTTCCAATCAAACAAAAATTATTTTTAATTATCTAATTTTTTTAAATAAATTCCAAAAAAAAATAGAAAAGAAGAAGAAGAAGTAGAAAAAAATGATTTTATATTTAAAAAAATACAAGAGAAATAATAAAACGAAAGATTTGTCTGTGATTTTCATCTGTACTCTACTCTCTATCCTTCCTCTTTCGTGACTTTCTACACTTAACTTTCTATAATTAACATACAAAAACACTATTTTATTTAGATTTTTTTCTTGTTTTTATTAACGTAATATTATTAAGAGGGGACCAATTAGAACGTGCAACTCTACATTCATCCCTATACCGTATCATTGAGGCCCTAGCTCTGTGGATGTTAGATAAATGAAAGTCGATACAAGATATAGAAATATTAAAGGGGGAGACCAAAATTAACTGTATACGAACTTCCGGTCTAGTCCGGAATTCACGTGATTTCAATTCAAAAAAATTTTTCCCAGAAAGCAGTTAAGTAAATGACCGGCACGACTCTGCTGTTATCGGGGAAAGTATGATTTACAGGGGCAAGATATTACTAATTTGAAATCGAGAGCATATATTTTATATTAAATTAATTAAAAATACGATTAAAAATTATATTTAAACACTTCTATGTGCTTTAAATAATGGTTATAAGTAATGATTACATACAAATTTGTAGGCATTTTAACTTTCATACTCGGTTTGTAGATTATAAAGTAAAGAAAAACGTCTTAAAATATCTTACAGAATTGCCTCTTTTTTAATTTTTAATACGAAAATCAGAAAAGAAGGTGATTATCTATCAAAAATCACAGAAAAAAAAGGTGAAAGGAAGGCATTTGTAAGCGACTCTCCAACGAAAAAAAAAAACAGCAGCAATTCCTTGGAAATACAATCTTCATTGATACCAAATCCGACCTTTTAGTGTGTAAAATGACCATTAAAGTGAATCCTAACTCCGGAAGGATCTCTATTGTAATCCAGTATGAAAAAACCATGAAAACATTCTATAAATAGGTTTCTAATGCTGAAAAAATCCTTCTACTTATAAACCTTTCTAATAGCTCAACCTTAAAAGATATAATTGTAAGAACCTACGTGTTATAAGTAAGAAAAGAGTCTATCAATTCTACGTTACAATATAATATTTGTATTTTCTTTATGTTACGTCGATCGCTTTTACAAACAACAAGCTCCGACGAATGGGTATGACACGTTCTTAAAGTAGCATCACCTTATAGTATACTGTATAGAGAGAGAGAGACATTTGGTGAGGTGGTGTTATAAGGATGTTCGCCTTTGAAAATATCCCCCGACTGCTTCTATGTTACACAGATGGTTTTGTTTTGATAGAAAACGTGACTATCTGAATTTCCTCTAGGTTTCTGTAATTGTCATCTCAGGGCTTAAGTCTCCAATCGGATACGGTCACACATTATGCGTCTCTCTACTAACAAGGACAACGTTGCTATGGTTACGAGACACCATTTAAAATGAGAGGATAAAAGAGAAAGAGAGTCGAGGATAATGGCAAGGGGATACGGAAAATAAGAGAATAGTTGGGAACAAAGTTTGCTGAACAATCAACTGGAATGACTAAAGTATTACCGACTCAATGGACTTAGTCATAGCCATACTTGTTCCTTCCTGCATTTTAATGTCGACTATAACTTCTAGAAAAGTAAAATTTTTGATTAGAAAAGACTTAAATTTAACCTAATTTATAAAATAATACTCTCCTCTTTTGTAAATTTTCTTACTTTTCAAACTTTATCCTTGTTTATCTCGTCTCATCTTTGTTTTCATCTCCTTAATGATTCTCTTACTTTAACATAATAAACAGAAGAATTTATCATNAGAAAAGACTTAAATTTAACCTAATTTATAAAATAATACTCTCCTCTTTTGTAAATTTTCTTACTTTTCAAACTTTATCCTTGTTTATCTCGTCTCATCTTTGTTTTCATCTCCTTAATGATTCTCTTACTTTAACATAATAAACAGAAGAATTTATCATAAAAAAATTATTTAAATTATTTAAAAAAATAATGCATAATTAATTAATTTTATCTTTTATCTAAATATACAACTTAAATTACTAAAATTTTATTTAAAAAATTACAATTTTTATCTTAAAAAAAATAAAGTCTATAACGTTTTGTTAACATAGAAAATCGCTGAGTTTCCTTCCATTTTAGACAGGTTTTTCCTTATAATCTACCGTATAAATTATTATTTTTTACGTGTTTTTAGCCGTATTTTATGGTATTTTTTTTCTCATATTATCATGCTTATTATTTTTTTTTTACTATTTTTAGAATAAATCCTATTCTTTCTGTCTTTTGGTGCAATAAATTTAAAATTGCTTCATACAGGGAGCCTTATATAAAAAAAAAAAAAAGACACCGTATCAACGAGATTACTCGAGAGTTTGTAGTCTGTACTTTCAGGCGTCACCCAGAGACACAACTGTCTGTGTCAATAAGACAGGGCATTTTACAGATGGTTCCCAACATTTTGATCTAGAGATTCCTAACTGTATCTTCTCTATACGGGTGATATAGATAGAAAAGTAGATGTCTGTCGACTCAACCGTAATATAGCAGTAAAACTACCCGTATCATTCTTAGTTGGTCGAACGTGGCTTGGAAATCAGACACATTCCTCAATTCTTTCCCTCCATATTGCCGAGAGTGGAAAGGATTAAACCAAAACTATCTAACCCACTTCTTCTGTTATATATATATTTTTTTCTTTTGTGCAAGTTTACTGCTGACTGAATTACATTTTTATTGCTTGTTTTCTCTTTGGAACAAGGATAGATAGCAAAACACGTTAAGTTATTGTGCTTTGGAGTAAAAACATGGCTCCATTAAAAGGATATTGAGGAGTTTTGCTTATTTTTCAGACGTTTGTGTGAAGCATATCGAGTAGTCGTAATTCGTTTCGTGCTGGTTTGTGGATTTGCTTACTACTTCTTTTTATATGATTCCGGGTTTTACGAGTGTTTTTTACATCAGAACGAGCGGACGACGACTTACTGAATTAAAAAAAGAATGCTTTTTTTTAGAATTCTTCTTGCGTAAACTAAGAGCAAAAACTCATTATTTTTAATGAAAAATTATTATTGTTTTATGTGATCTGCTCCCTCAACACATCCCCCAAGTAGACAGATTCCCTTTTTTATGGGAAATTGGGGTCTATTTACTTATTACCTATGGGAAACTAGGCTCTATTTCAGTGTTACCTATGGGGAACTAGCACCTATTTACAGTTATCTACGGGAAATTAGGCCCTGTTTATATGTTACTTATTGGAAACTGGCTCTTATTTAAGTGTTACATTTTGGAAAACTGGCCCCTGTTTAGGTGTTACAAACGAGTTAAGCCCAGTGACGTAAGTGAAAGCAATATTAGAGGGCCCGATTTTGCACATTTAAATCATTAATTTATTTACAAAAATAACAACCTAGGCACTTTCAGGATGACCTAATTTACAGTTTGTTTAGCTTACACAACAAGTTCAAAAATCTTGCTTTTTATTAGTGAAAAATCTCTTCGATCCTTCGATAAATTCATTAGTTTCAATCGAGGAATTTTGAAGGGAATGTAAGAAAAGCAGACAGACAGACAGACAGACAGACAAGGAATTTATCAAACGAAAGTTAAAAGCATAAATGGGAGAAATATCAAAGTTATTTCGATTGGTGGACACGTAGAAAATGCCATTCGGCTCACGTATAAGCAAATAGAACGCATCAGTAGATACTGAATGTTAGAAACTCCATCCAACGTCGAACTACTCCATCTGGATAGAACATGCAGACGGAATGTGAGACGTGATAACTGCAACTGGTAGGAGATTATAAGGCAAGTGCAACATCTATAATCACTATTTCACTTCGGCAACTCATAAGTATTAAAATTTAGAAAAGTGTCGAAGAAGATTTCTCATCCCCCGCATCACTAGAAAAGAAGAGGAGTAAAAAAAAAAGTAGGAGAAGAAGGGAGAAAAACGGAAGAAGAGGGGGGATAAAAAAAGTGTATTATCGATTAAAAAATTGTACAAGAAGTACAGCACAGGGCGCCGTACAAAGAAGAAAGTTGTGACAGATTGAAGATAATCTGGCTGAAAGCAAACAAGAATTACTACTTAGGGGTTGTTTCATCTGCTGACCCTTCATCACCTTCAACCATTAAGATGATGTTTGTTGCTCACGCGCAAACACAAACACACATAGAAAGTTGGAAAGGAAGGAGATTTTTATGTGTGTTTTGCAAACACGAAATGTTGGTACAGATATTTATTCGAGTAATTAAAGATAATTATGGACGTAAATTGTATAATTTTAGTGATAAATTAGTATGAATTTTACTATTACGAAAAATTTTAATGAGTTCAAACAAAAGAAGTATAATTAGATTTTTGGAGAAATTGAATAATTTACGAAAATTGGAGACGAGAGAGAAATATAACAATTGTTGATAATTGCCACTAAATTATATATATATATACAATTTGAATAGAAAAATTGAAGAGAAAATACATATTAAAACAGAGAAAAATAAATGATTTTAGGCATTGAAAGTAAGTTAAAAATGGAGCCATAATGACACTAAAAGGGTGAAGTGTTATAATGACTCCAAATAAATAATAATAACGCCATAAAATATGTAATAAAGGTTAAGTAAATTGGTTAGAGTTTAATGAGGTTTTAAAGCGGATTAAATTAGATTATATTAATCCAGTGTGATAATATAAAAGTCTAGTGTAAGAAGAAGATAAAAGCAATCGATACACATCGAATATGTAAAGTGAAGCAGTCAGAAAACTTCAAAAAATAAAACGAATCAATCAAAGAACATCAAGAAGTGAAGTNTTTACTATTTTATTTTATTTTTTTATATTATTTTTTTTTTCTGAAACAATATAAATGCGATGTTGGGATAAATAGTGATGAAATGGTTGGGGTAGCAGCCGGCAATGACAGGGGAATATCTTTATCCGAGACACTTCTTTACCTTATTTTTTTTTTTTTTATTATTATTTTTTTCAGGGGGTAGGACGAAGATAAAAATCTGTAGAAGGTTCTATCTTAGCTTAAAGAATTCCTTCCACCCTATATACTAGTGAATCAAACACCAGATGGAAATTGTGTCGAAGGGTCTGTGGCCCTTGGCTAGTTTCAACCTACTTTATGATATTTTACCAAAATACTATTTGGACAATATAGAAATGGAAAGTTAAGATAGAAAAGGGAAAAAACTTACGAACTTTTCCAACAATTGAATGCCATTTCTCTTTTATAGAAGATCAAACGTATTCTGCTTAAAACATGTTTTATTTATTTGGTAGGAATCTTTCAAGGGTATCAATTGTTTATTTTAACATATTTTTATATATATTGTGAGGTATTTTTATCAAGTTATTAACATATATATATATAAATTCAATTTTATAATCCAATTTCAATTCTATTTTACAGTAAAACCTGTTTAAAGAGGAATCGCGAGGTACCGAATGTTTTATTATTATTTTTTTTTCCTTTTTAAACAGGTTTTACTGTATATTTTAATACAGTAAAACCTGTATTACTGTTTAATACAGTAATAAAAATACAGTAAATTTTTAATCAAAACAAACCATTTTAGGTTTGTTTTGATTAAAAATATAAAAAATTTTATACTTAATTCATGATTATAATTTATTTTATGGTCTTAAAAGTAATAATTTTGAGGAAATTTTAGTGTTTTGATGTATAATACACTGTGTGATTGGCGTTGGGTGAGAATTTGAAAGGGGTAAAAAACCCTTTCTATAATATAGGAGAGACCGGGGCAAGATCGGCATGTTAAGCTTTACTTAAATTTTGTGTAATAAATACTGCTGTAAACTGAAAAAAAAGCTTTGCATATTGTCTATTGGAATGTTACCTTACTATAGAACTGGTTAAAATCAGTTTGGAAATAAAAATAATTAAAATAATTACAACTTTACAAGAAGAGAGAAATTGACGAAGTTGCCCCGGGTATAGGGGCAAGATCGGCAACTTCTCTCTTTTTGTAAAGTTGTAATTATTTTAATTATTTTTATTAAAGTTGCCCCTGGTATAGGGGCAACAGTAATGGGGCAAGATAGGCACGTATATAAAATTATGTTATTAACAATGTATAAGTTGGAATTCACTATTAAAACAAAGAAATACAAATCCAACACCCATTTAATATTATTACAACGAAATGCAAGTTCAAAGACATATATACATGAATAACAAATGCAAACATGTTTTCATTTATCATCTGTTTGATTTTTATCCTTTGCTTCTAATGTGGCTTTATGTTGCCGATCTTACCCCGCTAGTCATGATTTCGAAACATTAAGTACAACCCTGAGAACAGAATGCCAAGCCACGATCTGGCCACGTGAATAAGTTGAAGTTACATCCTTCTAACAGGAAAAGTAACTTTCGTTATCATGGAATTATAACAAAACCTGCCAATTCAATATAAATGGAAAAAAAATATTATATGGAATTGAACGAAAATGAAAATTTGCTTGATAATTCAACTACGCTTGTTGGAGAACAATAAAAACACTACACTCAACAAGCCACCAATAAAACTCAACTGCCTAACCTATAACCAAAGTCTCCTTTTAATTTGTTTTTTAAAAAAAGCGCTTGACAAACTTGCCCCGCATGCCGAAGTTGGCCCGGTCTCCCCTACATGAATAAATTTTAAAATTATTTAAGATTAATAAATTATTCACGTAAAAATACAGTAAAAAATCTTGAAAAAAACGATTTTTTAAAGCGTAAACTTAAAGATAAATCGTTAAAGAAGTAATTTCTTTATAAAATTTAACTGTTCAGTTTATTTATTAATATTAATTATGCACAAAAGACATAATTTAATGATAGGAAAATGTGGATTTTATGTTTAAAATAGCGAAAAAAATGGATATTCTTATGTAAAAGAAACGTCAGAAACACGATAAGAGAAGAAGAAAAGGAGGAAGAAGAAGAAGAAAAATATATATATATTGCATATAAACATTGAAGTCGACTATAAAAATAATGATAGAAAAAGTTACATAAAGTCTTCCATCTCATTAACAACAACAACAGAAAAAAAACTTTTGACATATCAACCATTTTTACGTTGAAAAGCAATCATCAACTCTAAAAAATTACCCTCTTTGTCAAGCCTGGGGTAAGATTGTTGACAATGACAGATACAGTAAGTTGTTGGCTAGTTTACTCACTGTGTTGTCAATGAGATATTGTGCTATTCCTCTGGGCTGTGCACAAAAATCGTTGTGATAAGAACAACACGTCATACACACCACTGCAGTCGCATTGTGGTTCCATTAAGTTGTATGATTGCACCTCCATCCAAATTCCTCTCATTAGAGGTGAGCCTATTGAATGTGATGTAGTAGCTATAATGAAAGCTTCAGACATTTCTTTTATCAATAAATATAAATAAAATAATATAAATAAATTACTAAAAGAATAAGAAAATCATTTTTTAGAGTTTGTTTGTTTTTTTTCCTATCTTCTTCTTAGTTTTTGAGACAAAATTTTCTATTTGGTACTTCACTTTCTTTATAAAAATATTTACTGGAGTATTTGAATGTGATGTTGAAGGTAAAATATTTTGCCTTTGGCGAATATGTATATAAAATAGAGGGGTTGCGATGTTTGGCGTTAAGAGAAAACCCGAGGAGGAAGATGTGTTGATGCATCTTAAGATGAGGATGCTGTCCGCATCTAAGAAAAATATAGAAGTTAAATGATGAAGTTTAGAAATATAATACGTGAGTTATGTAAAAAGAAAATATCGCTTATGTTTAAAGAAATAATCTTTTGTTCTAAGGTAAAATAACATCAGCTTATATATATATATATAAAAGAAAAATATGAGAGTAAAGTAGGTAAAGTGGAAATAAAGTATCCCTAAAACTATAAAAAGAAATCCCTATTTTAAGGGAAATTCTTTGTTTTCATACCCTAGATAGGGTATGAAAACAAAGAATTTCCCTTAAAATAGGGATTTTTAACACATGAAAAGCATGATTTTAACAGTAAAAGAACGAAATAAATTTAAGAATCATTAAAAAATTCTGCATAAAAATATACGAAACAAGAACAAAACATTTCATTTTAAAGAAGAAAAATGTAGTAGAAGGTTAAGAGAAATCTTGGAATTTATAAATTTAACAAGGAACTAAGGTATGTAATTATACACAATTGTAGCCAAGTATGTGTGTGTATGTATGTATATACATATATACTTTAAATTTTAAACTAGAAATTATATCATTAAAATAATAAGGGAAAAAAAAGAAGGGGGTGAATATTCACAGTAAGCGGTAAGACTGCAATAAAACTTAATAGCGAGCTTATCACCTCCTCTAGAACGAAAAATTGATTACATTCTTAAAGAAGTCTTTTAGATAAGTTTACGAACTTGACTTTAAAATATAATCCCGTGTAAATTATACACGTCCTTTCGAAATTTAAATACACTACTTTATATCATATATTATTACTGGAAGAGAAATTTAAATTATTTAATGGATTAAACAGTAAATAAATAAATAAATAAAAAACATTTATAATCATTTGTCTTTCCGACGACAGACTTTAGTTTCAGATAAAAGATTCTTTTAAACATCCTTCAAACATCTGAAATACAACATCAATCAAGTATGTTGTCTGTCCTAAGCTTGTGGGTAAACATAGCACATCTGCGATAAAGCGATATTGGTTACAACCCTGTTTGCTATGGATAAGATTTCAAACCCACACACTCTTTCTTGATTGATGTGAATCTTCAAAACACAAACACATTCCACAAAAAAAAACTATACATAAAAAATATAAAAATTCTCATTGGATGACATTCGTTGTAGATCCCCCTATACGATAACACACTATCAATTACTACATGTTACTGTAGTAGCATTGCCTACATTTGAAATGGATGGATTGGATAGTTTATTATCCATTTAGATCTAATGGAAGTGTTTCCAGTCTTTGAAACTATTCTTCTCTTCTTCTTCTCTTCTTCCTCCTCCTCCTCCTCCTCCTCTTCCTCCTACTTCTTCTTCTGCCTCTGTAATCCTATAAATAAACTGACAAGCTTTAATAACCTGTTACTTTTATACTTGATAAATGTTTATAAAAATTTAAATATTTGTTAAAATAAATTGACTGTATATATATATATATAATATAATGTCTGTTCGTTTGTCTGTTCTCTATACTCTTCTAAACCCTTTCACCGAGTTTTACAGTTACTTTCTAGGCACTACGAAGAAATAATCTACTGTAAAATTTCGACTCCCTCCCCCGATTTTACCTTTCTCTTAACTCCTAAATCCTCTGACAGACCTGGACCAAGTTAGGTTTTCTTCTTAAACTCTTTGGCACCCTATATAACGATTTAACTAGTTTATAAGTCCTATTACTAAGGGATAGGTTCTAATTTTTTTGTTAGGAAAATAGTATAGACACTATTTGATTCTTTCAAACGAAACGTAGTAACACTGAGAACATTCAGGGAGTATATAGCGCTACTGTACAGGTGGAGAAACTAAATATATATTTTATTATACAATATAACCCCTATTCTTTACCAGTAAAAATTGATTGTGTATACAGTACAGTTTGCATGTATAGTCTCCTATTAAAAGGACATACTGTACTGTACATAGTAGGACCTCGATATAGCGCATCTTTCTTATTAAGCATTTCTTTTGAATTATTAAATATATAATATTTTTTTAGAGAGGATATATGTCCAACTAGTATTTGATTTATATTTTATTTTACTTCCTTCTGTTATCAAATAATACAAAAAAAAGAGATATTTTCTTGAGAAAACACGAATATTTCGAGAAAGGAATGCATAGCAACATTGACTTCAATGCATGTTGAGAGACAATTCCGAAAGCGGAAAGAAGAAGAAAAAAAAAACAAAGTAAAAATATAAAAAAGAAAAATATAAAAATAAAAAGGAAAATGCTAAAATGTCTACAAAATACTTTCCTCTAAACTCAAAGTAACAAGTTTTCTTTTTTTTGTAGTAAACAAATTCAAAAGAGTAAAAACAATTTTATAAATAAATTAATGCGCCTATATGATTCAGTTGTTTTCAGCATCTTTTCCCGAATTTATCAGTTTACAGGGTGGCCCAAAAGTCAATGAACCGTAATAAAAATGAAATTTCATTCTTCTTTTTAAAGTATTTAAGGTGGTGTTTAACGTGTAAAACAACACACGAAGCAGTTAATTGACTTTTAAGGTTCTTGTTTTTCTAGATGTAAAAAGCTTGATCCGAAAATCAATTAACCTTTGTGAAAAATATACACACGGTTAACTGACTTTTGATACATCTTTATTGAACATTCACCTTCTAGTTAAGTGATTTTTATAAGTTATACCAGTCGACCTCCCCCCCTATAACACTGTTGATTTTTCCGTTTTATATGAATTCCATGTTGTACGAGTCACTTAGATTTTACAAATACGTGAGCCGTTCACAGCCCGGCACACGTATTTGTAAAATCTAAGTGACTCGTACAACATGGAATTCATATAAAACGGAAAAATCAACAGTGTTATAGGGGGGGAGGTCGACTGGTATAACTTATAAAAATCACTTAACTAGAAGGTGAATGTTCAATAAAGATGTATCAAAAGTCAGTTAACCGTGTGTATATTTTTCACAAAGGTTAATTGATTTTCGGATCAAGCTTTTTACATCTAGAAAAACAAGAACCTTAAAAGTCAATTAACTGCTTCGTGTGTTGTTTTACACGTTAAACACCACCTTAAATACTTTAAAAAGAAGAATGAAATTTCATTTTTATTACGGTTCATTGACTTTTGGGCCACCCTGTAAACTGATAAATTCGGGAAAAGATGCTGAAAACAACTGAATCATATAGGCGCATTAATTTATTTATAAAATTGTTTTTACTCTTTTGAATTTGTTTACTACAAAAAAAAGAAAACTTGTTACTTTGAGTTTAGAGGAAAGTATTTTGTAGACATTTTAGCATTTTCCTTTTTATTTTTATATTTTTCTTTTTTATATTTTTACTTTGTTTTTTTTTTCTTCTTCTTTCCGCTTTCGGAATTGTCTCTCAACATGCATTGAAGTCAATGTTGCTATGCATTCCTTTCTCGAAATATTCGTGTTTTCTCAAGAAAATATCTCTTTTTTTTTGTATTATTTGATAACAGAAGGAAGTAAAATAAAATATAAATCAAATACTAGTTGGACATATATCCTCTATAAAAAAAAAATATTATATATTTAATAATTCAAAAACAAAATGCTTAATAAGANAATATAACAATAAAACTTTTTTTTACCCCTTAAAATTGTTAAAATTAAAGGCTAACTTTAGATAATGCGCACCCCTTTTAACCTCTAAAAACACTCTCTAAATAATTAAACAAATTGAAATCTGTATAAAACAGAATATTCAAATACAGTAAAACCTATTCCAAAAGGAAATTACACAGGTTTTATTATGATTTTTCCACTTTAAACAGGTTTTTTTTCTTTTTAAACATATAAAATCGCTCTGTTTAGATAGGTTTTGCTGTATATATACAATAAGTACTGTATATATACAGTACTTATTGAGTATTGAATGAATTAAATGATATAAAATAAACTTTTGTGACGTAATAAAGTGTGTATAAATGATAGGGTGACAATCAGTTTGGAAAGTTGGTTCCATAAGGGTTTCATGGTATTAATAGATGTTATATTCGTAGATAAGAGAATACATAATGTATAGATAGGTTGGTAGGGGAATGGAGTGTGATGGATAATGCGAAATTTATCATTGTTATCTGTTAGTTATTTAGCAGCTGCACATTTAACTTCGGTGTTCTGGATTGTGAAAACGATGAAAATGTAATTAAGATGGTGTACGAATTAACACGTATTTTATACATTATTTATTTTTGATTAGACTGGGTTTTTTTTTTAAAAAAAGAAGACACTTTATGGGGTGTTAGATACGTGTTTTTTTAATTGAATATCCTTGTTTATACTGGGTAAAATTCCTGTGTAATTTGGTAAATGTAACACGTGTGTAACGTGTGTCAAAAGTAATAGATTGTCCACTTTGCGTTATAATTTAATGCTATGGCATTATTTGGTGTGTAAAATGCGTAGTGAATGTTAAATGTAGTATTCTATGTGTAGAAACAAAAGGAAAATATTTAGAAAACACGTGGGTCTGTAAGAGTCCTTTAAATTTGTTGTAAGATCCTGTTTAAAAAGAAGAAAAAAACAGTCTCTGTTCAGAAAGTTTTGTTTTAAAAACAAGAAGCGAGACGTTTACGAATTTAAACACCCTTTTAAAACGGAACTTTAAGGGACATTTATGACCTTAAAAGAGGGATTTCAGGGTCATCGTGGACTAGATATTTTTCCTTTGTTTTTATATCTACCAACTTTGACTAAACTTTTTATATACACCCGTAAAGATGTCTAACTTAAATGTTAGAATATTTACATCAATAGATAGAATTATATGGTTTTAACAATGTCAGATAATAAAAATACAAAATTTGATTAAAATACAAGAAATTATTTGTCACAATGCTCTCAATTTTAGTAGTGTCTTGCCCCTGTAAATCATACTTTTCCTCTTAACAATGGAGTCATGCTCGTCATCTATCATTCTGAAAAAAATTTTTTGAATTGAAAATTGCAGCTCAAAACATGTATAAAATTGATTAAATTTTCTATTGTTATCTTAATTTATTTTTCTTTTCACATAGGAACAATCATGCATTCGATTTATTTAAAAACTTCAATTTAATCCGTAGAGTAAATATCTATATATCTTCGCATTTATACTTAAATCACGTAAAAACGGCTGAACTTATTTCTATGAAATTTTGTACATACATTCAGGAAAGTGTTGGGAAAGATATAGACTACTTTCGAATTTACATCTGTTCGTCTGTCTGTCCGAGTATGACTTGAGAATGGCTAAATCCTTCTCAGTCTATAGAATTTATTTAGAGAAAGTTTCCATATAAAATTGATTTTAATCGGATCTGTTATATTACTATACATATTCTTTTACCTTATATACATTTTATGTGTATGTATTTTTATATTATCTATACTTAATATATCATTTACTAAACTATTACGTGTATATAACATCTGGTAATTTAATTGTTTGTTTAATTAATGATTGTACAAATGTACAGTTTTAAATTTAAATCTTTTAGTCACATTTTCTATAAAAAATTTTAAAACATTATCTGATGGTTTTGATAATGCGCCATCTTGAATATAAGACATTACTGTTTATTTTAATTTAAGCGACTCAGCTCTCAAATTTGGATATATTTTATTATATTTTCTTGAAATCCACCCTGCTAAATATTGTAATACATCATTTTTTTAATTCCTATAATGGATTTTCTTCTACATCCCTCCTCAGATAACTCACATAAATATTCATTATTTACATTTACACTTATACTGAATGGATTTTCAGATGTTTTCTTCTATAGAATTAAACAAATCTGAATATCCTCGCTGTAAACTAGCTTCATAAAACGTCATTTATTAAGTTTTATCATTCTATATATCATCTCGAGTAAATTGAGATGATCATATATAAACACCTCTAGTTCGAATTTAGATTGGATGATGGGATAAGTCAATGCAACACGTAGGCGATTTGTATCCCCTATGGGCTAGTTTCTTGTAGAAAGTCCTCTAGGGAGGTATCTATCCCCCCCTAGAGGACATTCTACAAGAAACTGGCTCCTAGTTAGATGCTATACACGAGAGGAAAACATAACTTTTGTGTTTCTCTTTTAATAAACAATTCTTTCTTTGATTTGACTAATTAATAGTTACCTCTCTTGACTTTTCCTAAATTGATCTTTTCAATTAAGGCACATGCCATAAGGTCCAGGTCTCTGGAGACCCCAAAAAAGAGCAAAAAATATAAAGCAATTTTATCATTGAAGCTATATATAATATATAAACAATTGTAAGTCATATGTAGTCAAATTTGAAAGATTTCTTCTCTTGTTTAACTGTGTGACAAGCGGATGCTTGACATTCGGATGACGTATATCCGCAATCCAGCAGGAAGTTCTTAAAACAACCTTACATTCTAAGACCTTGGGGCTGCCCTCGTGAATCTTCAGGTGGGTGGTGAACCAAACAATTCGGTCTCCCTCTCAGCTTCCGGTTGATCTCGACGTAACGGATCCTTCAGCCATTAGTATATTGGGCGACTCTCCTCACATTTCGTGTAAATACTAAAATAATTTGTTTAGGGTCCACCCTATCCTTTTACACAACGTTAAAAAACTTAGAAAAGTGTAGGAAATTTGGAAAATTAAACTCGTAATTCACGATCCGAACAATTATTCGATAGTTTCCACGATTACTAAATGACTTTTCTATCTTTATTCATCTCGAGAAGAAAGAATAATTTAAATATTTGAAACTAAAAAAACACACACACACACAACAGAATTGGTTCCCCCCTTTCTTCTTTTATTAAAGATAAATATTTAAAACTGCTTTATGCTTTTAAATCTTTATATTATTCAACAGGAAATTTAATCTGTATGTTTACTAGGAAAAGATTTCCTGTAGATGCCAAAGAAAAGATTAGATTGATTCTTTTTACGAAATTGTAAAGAAATATATCCCGAAAAAAATATAAGAATATAATCGATAAAAAATACTTTTAAACAATCATTATTTTATATTAAAATAATAATAATAATAATAATAATATAAATTTTAAAAAAATTCGATTATAATACACACATAATTTCAATCGTAATTTTTCTTTTAAATATATCGATTTATCGGTTCATTCATTCATTTATTTAAAGAAATTTTTCTTCATGTAGTAGCAATCTATGAAAGTATATGAAATACTTCTTAAGAAAATCTGTTGTTTTCCACAGCAGATATTAAAATCGATCTTCGTTCCCCCTTTCACACCATTGTAAATCAGTAAATCAACAATTCTAACTTTTGAAAATTATCTTATGTTTAAATACGAATTTAAGCAAAAGGCAGGGTATAAAAATGACGTTTTTATCATAATGGATACACGCACGGACAAACACACTAACTCACTACACTACTACAACTACTACTAAGAGCTTTATTAACATCTTATTGATTTATCGATTAAGGAAAAGTTTTTTTTCCCCCTTATTTTTCTCCCTTTTCTCTTTATTATTATTCTTAAAAATTGATCATTTTTATAATTATCAGCTAATTACCTACGAAATTATCAGTTTTTTTTTATAAACCGTGCATTAAAGTAGACAGTAATAAAACAAAAAAATAAAAAAGGAGGTAACATACATTGATCATTATTTTCATTTTCATTGGAAATCTTCCAAGGAATAAACTTGTTTATTAATTGTCCAGAACGGATTTTTTTTTTTAATTTCCTCTATTATTATTATTTCTCTACTTTTTAAATATTTTTTTTCCTTCCTTAATTTCGTCTTTTACTCTTTCCATTTTTGGTAATTTTGTAAATGATTGCTTAATAACTCTTAAACTTTTATGTGTAATTGTCTATCAAGATGATGTGATCGACAATAAGTGCAGATGTTACCTAATTAGTTTCATTCTACTGATTGACATTATTAAAAAAAAAAAGAAAAGAAATTTTTATATATTAAAACATTAATTGATTTTAAATATCATTCTTCGTTAAAGTAAGAAACGAAAGGAGGTAAGGGGGGAAAATGGCGCTGTTTTAGTTTCGAAAAGGTAACGTTTAGTTAATTTACATAATTACATTATCGTGTGCTTGGTTTACAAATTTTGCTCGAGCTGACATTTACAAGAATGTTATCTAATAGTGTTGAATGGTGCGAAACTTGCTGATTGATCGAAAATTATAGGAAAGTAAAATTATAGATTTAATTCCAAATTAAATAGTTTCGTGAGACTTTTTATATAAAAAAAGTTTGGCAATTTCCTCTTCTATTAAACTGTATAAAATTTGATAAATTTGAAACTAATTTTAACGAATATTCGTTAAATTCGTTCATTAAAACGATACAAAAATCATATTTAAATATTTAGAATATTGATGTAATATACAGTAAAATCTACGGTACAGTAAAACCTGTATAAGCCGGAATCACATAGTATCGAAGTTTTACAATTTTCATACATGTTTTCTTTATATCTTTATTGTACTATACAAGTTGACCCCCTATGTTGATTATTCCGTTTTATATGAATTCCGTGTTGTACGAGTCACTTAGATTTTACAAATACGTGAGTCGGGCTGTAAACGGCTCACATATTTGTAAAATCTAAGTGACTCGTACAACACGGAATTCATATAAAACGGAATAATCAACAGTGTTATAGGGGGGTCAACTGTACAGTACAGTAAAGATATAAAGAAGTAAAATCAGTTATTCTGAACTAAATACTATACCGAGCTGTTTGTTACTAAAGTTTATTGTGTATAGGGCCTTCTAGTGTTTGTTTGGGTCCCATTAAGCGTGGGGCCTTTATGCTTTTTATTTATTTGAATAAATGAAATACGTAGGATGTTTTTTTATTAATAAAAAGAAGTCTTCATTTTATAGGGATAGGAATTACTATATTCCTCTGTTTTATCGGTCTTCACGACCTATACATATATAAAGAATAGCGAGGACCTACGAAATTGTTTACTATATAAAGTGTTTAACATATCAAGAGTCGTATACAAGTATAAATAGACGTAGGCCAAAAGTCAGTTGACCGTATTGTTTGCAAGAAATTCACTAATTTATATATTGAATTTTACTTTTTTTGTTTTTGGTTAGCTGACTTTTGGGCCACCACAAATAATAACATAATTACTTGAAAAAAAAAATTCATATATTTGTAAAATTTATGTTCCTAAAAAAAATTATAAAAAATTGCATGAAAAATTTTAATTAAAAAAATTGGCGAAGAAATTCTGCAGTAATTATAATTAGCATTAATTATATTTAATGATAACTGTAATTACTATAGAATTTTTTCGAAATTGTAATTATATTTACAATAAATTATAAGTTATTTGATAAGTAAACAGTTCAAAAAGGGAAAAGTGGCAAAAGTATTTAAAAACAATAAAATAGCCATAAAAAAAGACAAAAAATCACACCAAAACAACCCTCAAATATGTAAATAAGTATTTTTGGCACATAAAATCCATCAAAAAAGTCCAAAGATTCCACCAAAAGAACCCAATAAATAATAGTAGTCATTATTAATTATTAATAGCCAATATATATATGGCTATTAATATTTAATAATTAATAGCCATAGATGTTTACTATATAAAAATTAATAAAATAATATAAATTATTATAGAAAAATTATTTATTTTTTAAAGATAACTTTCATAATTTTTAAAAGATATTGTAGCAATCTATGAAAGTATATGAAATA
>NW_019384821.1:218178-249583 GCF_000671375.1 Centruroides sculpturatus
GTTATAAATATAGAAAATTTTTAAAAGTCATTAAATTAATTAATTGTTTATTTAAATTAATAAAATAATTTAATCAAAAATTAATATAAAAATTTAATCATTTGTTTCTCTATAGAATGCAATTTTTATATATTTGTTTATTTTTAATTAAAACCTTGTATCAATATAATAATTAATAAATTTAAATCATTTTTAATTACAATTCTTTTATTGTTTTTAAATAGAATAAAGTTTAATGTTTGTTTAAAGGTTTGTTTTCACATAATTTAACTTTAAAAGTTTCTAGAATGTTGCTTTTATAACTAAATTATAGTCTATTATATTATATATTATTTAATATTTTTATGTAAGTATAAAATAAAGTATATCATTTTCTATAAAGTCGTCAAATGAATTGATCCAAATTTATTGATTTTCTGTCAAGGAAGAATTTATCATTGGTAAAATTTGAAATTTTTTGAAGGATACTAAGTGAAAATCAATCTTATTTCCAATTTTGTTGAATAATATTTAATAATTTTTGTTTATAAATTTGTTAAATATTGTTTCATGATATTATAACAAGAATTTTTCGAAGGATAAAAAGGAAAAGGGGGAAGTTACGATTAATGAAACATGAAATCATTTTAGTTTCTTGGCAGATTTTAGTACAAAAACAATTTCTTGTTTCATTAATAAAAAAGGAAAAAAAAATTTTATTTTTCCTCCCTTCACCCTCTTCATCTATTATGTTGGATAACAGATTTAATGCCTTGTTTTTTTTTGGTTGTTATTAAATATTTCTTGCTTAATACGGTGTAATAACATAAAAATTTTTAAAGTAATTGCTTAATAATAGCGATCTTTGAAACTAATATATAAGTTATAGTGTCGAAAACAAGAGAAATTGTCTATATGAAGTGATATAATGTTACTTCAACACTGTATTTATACCTAATTTTCTATAAAAACATTAAAAATCTGGAGCCTTACGCAGTAGCATCATATCGTGGAGCCCTGATTACATTATATATCAACCGAACTCTTAATATTTGTCTACTTATGACAAAATTTAATAATTTAAAGCCGAATTTACATTTATTTTTTCATGAAATATGAATAAATTTACTAGCTTTGAGCTTTAAACTGTAGCTCATATCGTGGGGTCTTGATTAGATTCTATATAAACCCACTCTTATATCAAAAATTAACAGTTACAAGCAGTTAATGATAACATATTAAGTTTAATTATCAATATTATGATAATAATAACTGTATAAAGTTTTATTTTCTCTGTATAAAATAATATAATTTAAATTTATGTAGAAGTGAAGCGAATCTATAAATCTTCTGCATCAATAACTATAACTGAAATGTGGTTTTATTTAGTTTTAGAAATGATATTTATATTAATATAACATTAATATCAGTATCAAATTACATTACTACTATAGCAATCATTAGAAACATCAGCAATTGTGAACTATTCGAAGTATCAGTACTAAGAATAAACACATCATCAATATCAGAAGTTATTACGAAGATATATAATAATAATAATAATAATAATAATAAACTAAAATGGTTACGAAACAATATCAATATTACAGAATAACTTTGCTGATAGATTAGGCCTACACCTGAAAAGTCACTGTTACATTGATAAGTGAAAACATTAATATATTGCTATCAGCTAAAATATGGTATGAATAATTTACTACAATGCACGGCTTCTTATATCTAAATTAGTAATAACACCAAATAGAAGAATTTTTACCATTAATAGAAGTATTATAATAAGAGAAAATGGAGTTATAATGGCTACAAAAAATGTTAAATTTAACAAAAATATGTGTATTAATTATCGTATATTCTACAAATTATTGATATTAAAGCAGAAAAAATGCGAAAAAAATATTAAAATATAATAATAAATTAATGTTTACCCTCTAATTTTGTCATTTAAATCGAAAAAAAACACAGAAAATCATCATTAAAATAATAAAAACAGTAAATTACAAAGTGGAATAATTATAAAATTTAAACGAAGATTAAAGAAAATAGAATATTAAATATTTAAAAAAGAAAAAAATAATAATAAAATAAACATAATGAAATAAAATATTTGAATATAAAACTATTTCAAAACCGATAAATAGCATTAAAAAGCCACTTACATATCTCAATAAACACTAGCTAATTTAGCCAATCTTTTCTTTTTTTCCCTTCTTTTTTTAATATCAGAGGAGCGAATGGTGTATAAGTGGAACGTTGCTAAGCGACCAATCTTAAAGAGTGTTTACTTTGCTTCTAGAACTCTCACCTTGCTACAAAGAAACCCGATTAATCTGGAAAGAACTCTTTTTGATTCTATTCAATACAAATCAGCAAAAACCAATCATAAATGCGCCTCCATTTTATAAATATTATATAAAATTAATTTCAAAAGAATTTTTTTTCTTATTTTTCTAAGTAAAAAAGAA
Organism: Centruroides sculpturatus; assembly: GCF_000671375.1. Lineage (NCBI taxonomy): Eukaryota > Metazoa > Arthropoda > Arachnida > Scorpiones > Buthidae > Centruroides > Centruroides sculpturatus. The sequence goes on from NW_019384821.1 coordinate 220,641, forward strand.
AAAGTAATAAGAATTTCAAGTATTTTTTACTTTATTTCTTTACTTTTTCATTTAAACAATTTTAAAATTTACTCAATAGATGGCACGATGTATTGCATATTGTTAACGTTCTAATTAATTATTTTTTTAAATTCGAAAATCTTATTTAAACGAGTAATTTAAGTCTTGTTAANAAAAAATGTTAAATTTAACAAAAATATGTGTATTAATTATCGTATATTCTACAAATTATTGATATTAAAGCAGAAAAAATGCGAAAAAAATATTAAAATATCCCTATTGGATAATTTAAATTTAACATCCAATTAATCTCTTTTCATATTATCGTTAAATAAGCTTATTGCTTTGTTTAAATTTAAATTGAACCAATAAAACTGGAACAAATTATCAATTAATCTTCTTATTTGCTATTCATTAACGTATATTATGACCAATCAATGACGTATAAAGATATAATAAATCTCTATTGGCTAATTTGAATATACATCTACCAATTAACTACATATATATGAAATTGATGAATTATTTAAATTCGTATTAACCAATTAACTTCAATTATATTGTAATTATGAATTATTTAGATATAACCGAATAAATTCGATTTTATTTAAATAAAAATATGAAATGATTTAATTTAAATAGAAGAATAATAATAAAGGGATGGAAATTATTTAATTATTTTTGTATTTTTATTACATGATAGTAAAAGTAGAGTAAGGAGGGCATCGAACGGCTTTTATTTAGTTATAATACAAGGAATAATCTGAGAGACAAACTTTTAAAGATTAGGAAAATCCAAAGCAAACTGAACAAGTGGAAAGTATAATAATAAAGGATACCTTCAGCGATTTAACAAAATAGACGATCCATAAACTTAAATGTTTACTATATCTTCCGCAATATCTATAACATTTACACCATTCGAAACTAAAATAGTTTAAATATTTAAATGCTTCATACGTGTGCATACCACAAATAATTAAACTTTGTAGTAGTAGCAATACGTCGTTTGTATTAAAGTTTGCTTTGATTAATAATTGCAACCATCGAGTTTTAATTATTTTGTATCCTATCATTAGAAACGAATCATGTTGTGAAGTAATTATTGTCTACTCCTATAAATTAAATAATTAAATAATTGAAAATTTATTATTAATTGCGTTAACCAAAAGTATAATTTTCGTAAAGTTCTCTATGATACAGTACAAGAGAATTAAAGGAAAAATAAAATTAAAAATAAAAACTACAGGTAAAAGGAATTTTAATGTTAATAGACGTTACGTTAAAACGTAGATACATTAAATTCGACTTTAAATTCGATCTTTTAAAGTAGGTAGCGAGTATCTACGTTGAGTTAAAGACAAATACTGATGCTGAATATAGTCTACATGCATTTCAAACTTTCACGACATCATTAACGTTTCTAATTTAGTAGATGGTTAAAAGGCTTTTCTGAAGTGTTTCAGTAACTCATACATAAACAAGTATTACAGGAAATGATGATTCTCCTAAACAAATAACGGAAATAATTCCCATTGACCCATTTAAGTATAACCATCGATAATAATAACAAGTATAATGTATAAAATTCCTACAGAAATCCCTTTTCGATGACTTCTGTTATTAAATTGACCAATTTTGGTCGACGTGAGCAGAAGAATAAACGATTATTTCCTATGAAAACAATTGTAGAAAATGTTACAGATTTTTTTTTTTTACATTTTCATATTATAATAATAGTTTCTTCAGTAACGTAAAAGTCGTATAATAGTAATGATGATGAATGGGAAGATTACTTTGAAAATTAAAGCAATATCATATCATTAAATTCTCATATTCTTCAATTAAAATATTCCCAATTGGATTTTCATCATTTCCAGATGGGTGATCAGTGAAGTATCACTGTACAAAACGAACACGTGATCTTATATCTGTGATGATTGATGAAGACTTCGATTTTGACGTCTTGATGTATATATCACGGTATAGGAGTTAAGACCAAATATATATATATTTTTTATTATTATGTCTTGATTTTATTCTGTTTTTAAAATTTAAAATTTTTCTTTATTTTTTTTTTTCTTTTCAGGTAATAAGTGAATAGGGCGAAAGGATGATGTGTTTTGTGAATGATAAACATCATCTGTAAACATTGTTATGTTTGTTGAAGTAAACAATTACATTAATTTTTTTTTGCCTCTACGTCCTTAAATACTTCAATTTTTGTTTATGTAGAACTTGTTTATAAATAGGATTTATACTGGTGTAGTTTCGAATTAGTAAAATGGAGGAAAACTTAGTCAAAAATAAAGATATTTTGCCTTATTTTTGATTGATATTTTACCGAATCTTTGGCTTATTTTCACATGATATCAGGTGAAAATATTTTGTCTTATTTTTGACTAAGTTTCCTCCTTTTTTTGCTAATTCGAAACTATAAGTCCTATTTATAAACGGTGTCTACGTGGATAATATATAAGCAATTACACTATTCCTCAGGAGAACATCATCTTTGATTACTATAAAATTTCAGTAGGAAAGAAAAAATTTACCTTTAGAAGAATGGGGATTCTATTTAAAGATGATATATTTGAAAAGGTGAAAGTTCATACCACTGAACAAAGACATCATACCGAACAATTTATCTTCAAATTGTGCAATAGTCTCCTATAGAAGGAAAAAAAAATTCAATATTTATTCAATAGAATAATCGCAAGATCAATATATGCTTAACATAAAACACGTGTTAGTGAAAATAGGCCCAAAAGTTTCCAGTAATCTTTCTGATAGCCTAGAAGATTAAGTAGTTACATCATGGTGGGAGATGTGCAATTTATCGAACGAAGAAGATATATCAGTGTTTTATTGAATGAAGATATCAGTGAGTCGGGCAGCTTTATCAAGTAAATGTAAATTTGTCAAAGAAAAAATCACGCAAAGGAGAAGTAAATTCGTCAACACACGTTTTAATTTACGTGTTGAAGCGAAAGATTTGTTTGAAAAATCGCGTAGAAGTTACAGTACAATTACACGTTCTTTATATCCTTTGTTATTGTAAATGATTTGCGAAAAGATCGTATATATATATGGAAAGTCACGCATGGAGATCTAATGTCGCATCGCATCGATCTTATGGATAAGTTTTCGTAGAGATGATGCATGTTAGCATCATAAACACTAGAATAATTAATAATAGATCCAATATCGGTTGTTATTTTGTCGATTATTTCACGAAAAATAAAAGAATAATTGAAAAAATCCGACTTTTTAACTTATTTGACGTCACTAAACCAAGTTAATTTACCCTTTTTTTTGGGGGGGGTTAAGAAAATGGTTCAATTGATTCCGTCCTTCTCCGCCAGAGGTCGTGCGGAGGAGAAACGAGAGCAGATACAACGACGGAGCGAAACTGCGTATTCGTCAGTCGACTCGGAGATTTCTCTTGGACTAGCTGCTCGAAACTGTCTACATACGCATCCCCCATACTTAACCTGTGGCTACGGACTTTTATAAGCAGACGTTCAACCATCCTGCTCTGTTTGTGAAAGGTAAGCTAATATCTAGCAGATTGACACACCGGGTTAACTGCTGAGGTTATCTTGTAAAGACTGCAGTCATCCAGTCGCCTACAAGTTGGATCTGTCATTCTTACGTGATGTATTAGCAGTTATGTCAGGTGGCAGCGGTTCACGGGGGACTTAAGGAATTAATAATGGAATAGAAACTCGCGGGACAATTTACCAAACAATTTTGGTAATTTTTTTTTCTTTTACGCGTTAGATTCACGCGTAATCATTCAAAATAAATTAATGTTTAAGGTTTTGAAAGTTATCAATACGTTTGCGGTGATTTGCAAAGAAGACACGTTCCCTGCGTTCGAAAGCAAGGAAATTAAATTCAACTTGGATTGTTCGGTGTTAAACCCAATTAGTTTGTCCACATTATGTAAACATCAGGCAGTCACCGATAACTGTAGCTTGCTTCTCTACTAATGTAATGCCCCTTTTATATTATAAAATGTAATCCTGTTTACACTTTCCTCATATTTGCGTACGGAATATTTGAAATTCTTCGTAACGAAATTGTAAAATTTTATATCTCGAATTCAAATTACGTTAAGAATTTCAACTATTTTGTTTTTCTATCATTAAATTTTTTTTGGAGAAAATGCAATAATAATAATAATACAAATTCGACTTTCTTAAACACAATAGTTGGAAATATATTAGAATAGAAATAGCATTAGATTGATGGAATTATTTTTTTTTCGGTGTTTTTTTTATTCTGAGAGTGTACTTCATTAAAAATCTATTATGGGGTCGTTCATTAAGAGTACATTGTTTAAACAATCATTAATTAAGTAATAATTTATTGTGAATTATTCAAACTATCGTTAATTATACCGTAGTTAACTAATTCCTGACTAGTTTTTAGTAATCCTGACGAAGAATGAAACCGACTCGATATAACGCTTAAGCAATTCTTTATTGCGAGCTAGTTAAAGCTAACTGTAGAGTAATTGAACCGCTTCTATTATGTACTGGTCGAGTTAATCCTTTATTACGAATTGGTTTAAGTATTACTCCGAGGACAAATTAAGAAATCTGATTATACGCCACATCAAAAGGGCCCATTCAAAAATATCCCATTCATCCCTTTACTATTCTATTTAAGGCGATTTGAAAATTGATTGATACCAGTTCCCCCCTCCCCCTCGAAATGGATATCTATCAAATGATTTTTTTAGAATTGATATTCATATTTTCAATGTAGACACGGACGAATATCGCTTCAATTATTATCAATTTATCATATTCCGTTTGCAGTAAAGATCTTTCCCAAATTGTTAAATTAATCATTATGTTGAGAATTGATGTACGGGAAGATTTGGACCATTTCCTAACCGACCAATTGGCCATTATTTAGATAAAACAAATATATATATATATATATATTCATAAGTTGATAAGTATCTTCTACCATTCAACTTTGTTTTAAAGATTTATAAGAACATTAGGAATACGGAAACAGATCAGAACCTGGCTATGTATATAACAATTTCCATTTTTTTTTTTTTAAAGAAGCACGTAGAAAAGAAAATAATTTGTTTAGTAAAGTTCAGATGAAAAATCAAAACATTAGGATGACGTTTTTTTCCACCGCTTTCAACTTAAATCTAATAAAATATTCCTTTTTAGAATGTTCAGGCTTTCAACTTCTCCTCCCCCTTTTATTCCACTTCCAATCACGATGTCTGGTTGTATTCTATGCGGTCTCTGTATACGGCCATCTATTCTTCACACGTCACATCTTCTGGACATGCGTTAAACCGTTCATTCCCCCCCTCTGTGGACGTCGGCAATAGGGTTAGTACTTCAAGCAAACGCTTGGATGGATAGAGAATGCCTAAATGAGACGAGGTATTCACGTCACGATCTCACTACCACTCCAACCTCCAAATTTCTCCAGTTGGGGAAACGAATGCATCAAATACAATCTTTGCTTTGATTTTTCATTCCCATTCTTCTTTTATTTTTATTTTTTTTATTTCTTCATTACGTCTTCTCACTTAAGATATATTTTAAAGTGAATTCTTTTGTTGTTAGTCTTTCTAACTCGTGAACGGGATCAATCGCTTCAATTAATTTATTTATTGAAGCTTTAGACATAATTTAAATAAGTGTTTAACGTATTCGAATATTTTTTTTTTTCTCAATTCCATCACGAAGAAAATAAATAATTTAGGATTTATATTAATTATTTACTTGTTTATCCTTTATAAAATGCCTTTGTTATCAAGTTAAATCCATTATGTCAGTAATTCTGTAAATTACTATTGATGCTTAGTATCGTAAACAATGAAGTGATACTGATAATTGTTAAAAAGTAGCTAATGAAATTATATTAATAAATATTTTTCGTTTAAATCTACACGAGTTATCGATATCAGAATTTATTATAATTGAAAACAGTGTCAGTACTGATTACCACTGTTATCAGTGGCAATATTGATGGCAATTGACGTTGATACTGACAAAAAAAATTGATTGATATGCCATTTAATTGGAAGAAATGATATTGATGAGGACAGGAGTTTGAGATGAATTGAAAACGTAGGAGTTAGAATCTTTCGTTAATGCTGTTTAAACTTGTTATTTAATGCTCATTAATATTTTCGAAGGTATTACATTCTAATTCCTTTCTGTTGATGCTAAATTAATACAATACGTATACATTTTTAATGATTAATTTATGAAAATAAACAAATTAATTATTAATTTACGAAGTTCTTGCAGATCCATTCTCTCTTTATTCATCTATATTTTAACTTTCCGCATCCTGTTTACAGAGGTATCAATATTAAATATTTACTGTTTTCGCTATTATCAAGGCTAACGAAATTACTTAATTAACGAAGATTTGAATATTCTTTTGATGAATATTTTAATTCATATATTAAAATGCAAGAGAAAAATTGTCAGTCGAATCGGAAGAAAACCGATTATTTTGTTTATTAATTATTTATAAGTTCATAAACAGTAAATAAGCTAAATTAAAAATGAATAAATTAGATTATCTTCTAGAAAATGTAATGGGAATTTCGATAATAAATGAATATCAATAGTTTAAATTTGATAGTGTAGTAGTAGTAGTAGTAGTAGTAGTAGTAGTAGTATATGGCGTAGGTTCTCAGTAACAATTAGAATATCCAACATTTTGGTAACAATGAATTAATTAAGGATGAATTTGTTGCTGCGGAAGCTCTCATTAGTCAATGCAATTTCATGATCAAATTCTATCCTATTAAATATTGAATGTAGGTATAAGAATTTTAAAATTTTGATAAGATTTCATACATACAAAAGGCTTATTACACACTAAATTTGGTGATATTAGAGTAATATTCTGTACAGGAATAATATAATAATTCCTATAAAATTAATTAATTAGCATTATTTTTAATTTTCGTTTGTAGAAAACCCATATGACACGATTAAATTTTTAAAGATTATATATAGAAATATAAGCTAAATAATTAAAGAAGAATATAATAACTTTAATTACATTAAATATATAATCGTATTAATAAAATTTTAGCTTCGAAAGCGTATTAAAATTATTAAATCAAAGAGAATTTATAAAGTATAGTAGCGTATTTTTTTTGTACTTAAAGCTCGTGTACAGAAGAGAAATTTTATATTATATAAAAAAAATCCATTAATGTTAAATTACCATAATATGTAAATTTAATTTATAAAAAATGGAAAAATATTCATTTAAAAGCATCATCGAAAATGTCTCGATAGCTATCGAGTATGGTCGGATCATTTACTGCATAGTAAATGTCACGCAATCTATCAACAAGCACAATAGAAAGCTAATTTACAGATAATCAAAGTCTTTTAAATTAAACATGAACATCTTAAACATCTGACATGTTTATTTGTTCGTAATTTTAGAAAGGGTTTCTTTTTAATACTTATAAAAATATTTTTAAAAATATTTTTCTATTGATTACTTCCTTATGTTGGCCATTTTACCGTATTGATTATACTGCACTATCATAATTCTCTTGGTGTCATTTGCAGATTCTGTTTATTAAACTTTGCAACGTCATATTGTTAAACGGTATAAGTGCTTCGATACCAAACGAATTTATTCGTCTATTAATTCGGTTTAATAGAAGAATCCAAGATGAATGCGTTGTAGATATTTGTTGAACGTGACCTATATAAATTAGGATGGAAATTAATTTAAGAAAATTTTTCTTTCATCGTTTTAATATACAAAATTTATTTTTTTTCCTTCCATCCCTCCCCTTTTCTGTCTGATTACTACTTAAACAATGTTTAAAGTAGATTAATTGTTTGTTCATCTAAAAGTAAAATTGTTTAATTTTATAATTACTTTCGTTTTGTAAATTTGTTTAGATCCCATTCTGTCCTTTAACACCAATTAATTTATATCGTAAACGAATTTTAATTGAAATAATTAAACCATATAAAACCTGGGGTAAAGAATTAATTTATTTCTCATATAAATTTATATTTTTTAAACACCATTTACTTAAAAAGTAGAGGAAATTTTAAAATTTATTATTAACAGGCTTTTATCCAAGTTAAGTATTGTTTTTTTTATATTATTATTATTAAAGTTATGCCAAATTCGTAGATCAATATTTACTAAATTTTTTTTAAAATTTAACTTATAAAATGTACAAAATGTATTTTATTTTTAATTTATCGATCTTGCGTAGTTCTATTAATAACTTCTTGTAAATATAAACGAATTTGGAAGCGTGTGTATAGCTCAGCAAATTTTATGTAAAAGAAAAGAAAGAAAAAAAGGAATTTTATTTAGAGTTTTCGATATTTAAGTTTAAAAAACCTCACCTAGTTACGCCTGATTGCGTTATATCTTTAAGTAATTCGATGAAAAATGCAAGCAAGTCAATAAATTTCGTCACAGTATGTGTGTAACCTTCTTAAAATTCGATAAAAGTGTCCTTCCAAGTATAAAATTTCTCACCCATTAAACGAGACAAGAACAACAGAAGAATTTCCGGCTTGTAATTTAAGAGTTAATTCCGTAAAATGTAAAATTTGGGGAGTAAATACAACAGTGTTTGAACCGTAAACATAATCAATCACTTAGCTGGCGCCATCTTTGTCTGAAGCTCATTGAATTTCTTTGCCTGGTTAAAGCGTTACTCACAATGACGAGCAAGATGGACGGTAATAACTGGAAATCGTCACGAATTATCCAAAGTAAAATTACTTTCCTCCCCTGTTTCGTCCCCCGTTTTTTTTCTTTATTTTCCTACAAACCGGAAAGTTTTTAATTAAAAATGTTAACTTGCAAATGGATAAAAGCGAAAGAAACAGATTGTAAACATTTACTAGTAATTTAGTAATAAAGCAGTAGTTTTGTTTCATTGAATTAAGTTGTTTATGAAGTTGAATTGAAATTTAAAGCTAATTTTTGCTTAAGGCTGATTTGTTTTGTTTCTGTTAGTCGAGTAGAATAATTTTTCTGATATAAATTTGAACTTTTGTCAAGTTTCAATTGTTCTTTATATTTAAAAAGTAACTCTAATTTATCTTTAAAAGATGTACTGTACTGTACACTAGAAAATTAAGCGTACTTGTTTCTTTAATAGTTCTCCATACAAATTGAATCTTACATTAAAGATAACGTTTTCTGCTATTTGCCTTCTCTAAAAAAAAGGCCATTAAAACGTTCTAATTTCTTAATCAAATAAGCCCACTTGTATATAAATATATCTCAGTAAATTTAATTTGGCATTATTACAAAATACATTTTTTCAATATTTTTTTTCTCTTATAAATAGTCATTTATATACCCATTGATAATTTAATAAGAATTCGAAATTATTTATATATTTCAGTACGAAAAGTGAAGGAAAATAATCTATAAAATAATTAAAATATTTAACGTCTCATGCATTATATGTAAGATATCGAGCTTTAATAGATTTTAAATAACAATACGTGAAATATGTTTATTTCAATGATTTAATTGGATGAAAAAATAAACGAATACGCCCACTTTTGCATATTTCAATTTCATGAACCAATCATCGTGAAAAAATATCATTTACCGTCCAATCTTCGTTAGAATCTTTTTATATTTACGTATAACATTTATAACGGAGGACGATTTATCTACATAAAACTTTTAAAACTTATTTTACTTTTAAAAGTCTAATGTATTTATTTAAAATTCACCTTTTAATTTACATTAAAATTACGTATTTAAAACTTTTCTTACTAAATCTTCTCATTTATTTCTATAAAATAAAAATATCCGTAAAGATATATTATATGCTTGTTGCTACGCAAATAAATTTTTAAACTGATAAAAAATTAATATTAAACATTTCAAGCATTTATTGTTGTATTTAAATAATTTATTCGTTTAATTTTTTATAATATTTTTAATTGTTAAAAAGGCTTTTCAAAAACGATTATTAAAGTAACTTTGATACTTAGAATTTTGAATTAACAATGATTTAATATAGAAAATTTATTTTAATCACGTTAAAGACCTCATTTTAATTTTTAAGCATTAATTCTTAAAATAATTTGATAAAATTATATTTAGAAGTTAATCAATTTTTCATGAAAGAAATGATTCAATAATGAGAACAAATTAAATGGATGAAAGTTTAGTCGATTTTATATAGACTAGAAGTGATTTCCTCAATATATATTATACAGGGATTGAAAAGATCTAATTCTTTTATTTATTCTTCCCCTATAATTCTTGAAAAGAATTAAGGGAAATTGAAGGAAGTAACCCCTACAGAGGGTTAAAAAACATATGCAGTTCTAAACTGTAGCTAATATTTAATTATTTTAGTTAAATTATTTAGCTAATTAAAACTACCCGTTTCGATTTTGAAGTAATTCAAAGTTTTATTCGATTTTGTTTCAAAGTAGAAGAGAAAAAGGTGGAGAACCCATCAAAATCTGTTCGATTCCCATTGAAGTTTCTTTCCTTTTTTTATTTTTTACTCTTAACTGAAACAGAAACCAATCGTTTTAAACAATTTACTATTAAATAGATTTCTAGACTTAATGGAATTTACTCAAGTGAGATAATTACCTCATTACGAAGTAATTAACGTATTTGTTCTTTCGAGATGTAAATACTGATTGCAAAAGCCCCTTAGTATTAGTAACAGTTCTTTTTTCCCCCGCTTTCTATTTCATCTGAAAGTATCTGCTATGTCTCATATTCAGGGTTTAATTCAATAAAATTCTTATGGTGATTAATAATAACGGCTGAGTGCATGTTTTAACGACATCGTTTTATTAATTTGTTTTAATGGAGACGACGATGACTTATCCATGTACAGTAATTCGCCTAATTAGTACCCAACCAGTTCTCAATATAGCGTAACGTGGATATAAGTCAATGAGAAAATGACAAAAACAATAAAAAATTTAAAAAAACGAAATTTTTCCGATTAATTTATTTAATAGAGTATAAAATTTGTTTCTGTATACAAAATACAACGTTTTGCTTTCACTTCATCTCTATTGGTTAAACAAAATTAAAATTGACCAATTAGACTAACGCGCAATTTAATCCGAAAGCTTTTCTATCCTTATTGGATTTCTAAATACTAAATTCTTCTTGATTGGTTAATTAATAACTATTCTACATCGATTTAAACGTTAATTGGACAATCTTAATTTAAATGAACCAATTAAAGTAATCTGAAATACAATTACTGAAATTCTTCAAAAAGGAAACGATCTTCATTTCCTGATTGGTTTATTAATCAAGAGGGAGGAACGTGTTTATTTAAATTTTATTTTTATCAATATTTTCAAATTTAAATTAACCAATCAGACATTAATATTAGATTGGTGGCAATAAATTAAATGAGATATACTTAAAAATTACTCTCGAACATAATCATTAATAAATTTAAACTGAATATTAGAATATAAATTAAAATATTAATTAACAACTAAGAAAATTATTTACGATTATTATATTAAAATAATAACGCCCTTAAAATCCGATTGGTTGGTTTAAATTTAAATCGACCAATAATGTTTTACGCTAACGGAAGTAAATTTTGAGTAATTTTTAATCGATAAAACAGCAGTTCAACAGGTATCTGCGGCATTATGTCGAAGAATATTTTAAATAAACGAATAATATTCGCTTAGAGAGAACGAAATTTCTTTACATTGTTTTATAATTTAATTTAAAAAAATAATAAAGAATTCCGGGGGAGAGTGAAAAAAAATACAGAAAGATAATAATTAAATTGTACTGACGGTATTTTATTTTTTAAATGAAATTTATAAAGAAAAGCGTTATAAATTTCATATAATTATATAAAAAAATATATCGTTTTGTTTAAAAGCAAATTTTACTTTAAAATAATAATTCGGTTTATGAATATAATTTCGTTGATTATTTATTTAAAAAAATAATAATAATAAGAGAGAAATTTGCATAAGTAAGATTGATTTCATTAAATCTTTTATAATTCAAAAATTTTATTTTTCTTATTGAATTTCGTTCATTATTTTAAGTGCTCATAAATTTGCATTTCCTCAAGGAGGAAAAAAGATCTTTATTATTTAAATTATAAACTCCAATGCATGAGATTTTTGTATTCCCTCAAGGACACAATTAAACATGATCAAACGTTATTGACGCAGATTTGATGTAATAATTTTATTTTGATGTATCATTAAAAATCATAGGAAAAGTAAAAACAAATAATTATGCAAGTTTCTATTATACATTAATATATGCTTTATATATATATATATCATTTGTTGTTTATTTAATATTTCTGTTTTTTTCATGATTAATTTATTCTTTTATTTATATTTGGTTGTTTTTATAATTGAAAATTATTTGCTTAAAGCAAAAATAACGAATTTTTTACCCGTTGAAAGTAGAAAAATAAATAAAATTCCATTTAGTAAACAAATATTCGTTTTAAATTATTCATTTTTTACGAAAATACAAGGGAAATAAAGACGACTTATAATGCTGTAAAATTCATTAGGAATTATCGAGATATTTATCGAATTTTTTTAAAAATATTCTTATCTTTATTGTTTTATTGAATATTTTTTTTAATTAATTTTGGAATATTCTAGGCTTAGATTACATTTAAAAAATATTCTCGTTATTAAGTGAATTGAATTCGATAATCTTGAATTTTTATTTAAAAATTGATCCATATTATTTTTTTACCATGGAATAGATTAGATTACTCTTGAAAACGAATCGAAATTCTTACTTTGCATTATTAAATTTTAAATTATCTAATATTAAATATTTACAATTTATTTAATTCTTGTTTATTCATAAGGGAAATCAATAGATTTTTCTTTATTCTAATTTGTTTTTCCTTACTGTAATATTGATAGATGCTAGTTTATTAAAATCATTAACGCAGAAAACTAAAGCATTTTATGATGAAAATAACTGAAATATATTAATTTTAATAAGGTATTTTGTTGACTAATTAATGCAATTTTCTAACCTGAATAATTACTTTAAGTTAAAGCGGTTGTACGGAAAATTATAAAAGAAAAATAAAACTGAATTAAACTGCTTATGTATATAAATTATTCCTCTTTTACATGTAGAAGTTTTGTATATTTATTCATTCAAATTAATTCGGGATAGAATTATTTCTTGAAATTGTTAAAAAATAACAAAAATTTCGTTTAATCTTCAACCGTAAAAATTAGGAGGATGAGGAGGAGGAGGAGGAGGAGAAGAAGGGATTTTTCTATCATAAACTATTCATTGTTTAAATTTATTTTGACTAATAACTTGCTTCAATTGAGATTTAATATGTTCATACGAAACTTTTCGACATAATTGTCTCAACAATCATCGAAATGATTTGATGATTTAATATATAAATTGTATCTACATCAATGTTTATCAATACTTGTTTGTACTGTACCTTCAGCCTATATGAACGAATCACTTAAAGGATTGTATGATTCTTACAGAATCAAGCAAAAATTATAATAAAAACTGTTAAATATTTATAAAACTTTTCGAAATTTATATATAAATTCTCACTATCATTCGACAGTCCTTTAATCTGGAGAACGTAATTCGATAGACGAAAATCGAGACCACATACGAAAATCTTAAAGACCGGAAGTTTAATTAACTATATACGAACTTCCTGTTTAGACTGGTAGGCACGTGATTTTAATCCAGAAATTTTCTCAGGAAAGGTATGATGTAAAAGAGCAAGACACTGTTAAAATGGAGAGCATATATTTTAAAATAATAAAAAAAGATATATATATTTAATCACGTTCTAAAAATAATTGAAAAAAAGAAAAATTACTTCCATGTAGAAAACTTTGGTAAAATAATTTTCTGTAAGGCAATATCATCTGGTCAACGTTTCGCCTTTAGGACTTTTTAAAGTTTGTCCAATTCAAAGAAACTTTGCCTCGAGTACTATAGACTTTTATTTTTTAGGTTAGTTTTATATATATATATATAAAGAGACAGAGAGAGAACATGATTAAAAGAATTCTATCTCATTTGGAGGACAAACATGGCCACTAATGAAAATTTTTTAGTTATAAATTGATTTAAAGGAATATATCAGACTTTAGAATTCTTGCTTCTATGTCAACTTTTTATTGATGGAATTTCTATTCAGTTTGTAAGAAATTTTCTTGAAAAATGAATAGTAAAGAAGATAAAATATTTCTTAAAATAGTACGCTCTTTCCCATCAAATTATATATTTATAAATAAATAAATTTGATTCTTTCTTTCCCTCTCTTGTACTGTACTGTACGTAACCAAGTGAAATTTTTGAATTTTTAATGCGGTTTCTTCCGTTATTTGATGATATTTTAGCTAATTATATTAAAAAAATCTCTATAAAATATTTTAAAATGACCTTAAATGATGATAATTAATTAGTATAAGCAATGGAAAAAGTGTTTATAGCGAAGAATTTTATCGCTTAAAACTCGTAAAATACTTTATTATTTTAGAAAAATATATCTTTAAAATAGGAAAAATTCCCTAATGAGCATTTAAATTATTTAGATTTTAAAGTTATTTCTCTGTTACAATCGATTTTTTTTAATATAGTTTTCATCCCGAGATAATCAATAAAAATTGCAATTATGGGGAAACAAATGTTTAGGGATTTTTATTTTATTTTTTTTTTCGAATCTGCAGGGAAATTTCATGTAAAGTTCTTAAACTTTCATCCCTATTTTTTCCCCTTTCGGTGTATTGTGAAGTGTTCGTTAGGAAGTGAAAAGAATCGATTGCATCACACTATGGCGATGCGTGACCAATTTGGGTGGGGTTCAGTTACTTTCGGTAGTTTAACAGCATTTAGGGAAATTGGGCGGAGCTTATCGACGAGAACCTATTATAGAAGTTTAATAGAGTAGAGAGAGAGAGTAATTATTACTTGAAGCATCGTATTTAGTGTAATTTGTAATTTGATATTTCTTCCACGATTAAAATGATTAAAAAGTCTGCCCTTATATAGGTCAGGTGATCGTTATTTAATTTTATACAATTTTTATAAATTTTTGGCAGCAATTTTATCTATGAAAACATTTATTACTTTATAAAAAAAATGGAAAGAATTTTTGTTTTCTTTCATCCTCCTTTTCTTTAAAGTGTATTGAAACATTTACATCAACGATAGATTTTTCTTTCTTTATAACTTCCAGGTTACGTGACTTATAAAGTTTACATAGTCACGTGTTTTCGCCAGATCCTTTTTATCCCCATTATAACTTAAAATTTAATTATAAATCAGGAGATTTTTAAACTTAATTATAGACTAATAGCAATTAACTAAGTATCGCCTGACTAATGGTTTCGTAATTTATATTATTACTGAATTTAATAGCGATGTATCAATTTATATGAAAGAATATGTTCTATTGATCGAAATTATCGTTAGATTTTAGGATTCGAGAGATGTTTTAGTGTCAGTAATATAATATAAAATGTCTCTTTTACTTTCGGTTTAATATAATTAGTTAGTTTCTTCTTTATTATAATTAAATGTGGGGATAAATTCGCGTGTTTTCATGTGAATTGTGATGCTAAAAGATTTGTTTTCGAGATAGCTAATTCGTAGAATCTTCAGGTTAAAACTTTGATCAATATTCAGATTAAATTCTACGACTACTGTTACTGTTCTTTCTGCTACTATCATGGACCTTGCTAAGCGAATAATCAATGATAACGAAGTATTTTATTTTAAACTAGATTAAAACATTATAATAATTTTGTAAATTTTATAATAAATTCAATAATTAGTGCTTCAAGAATTGACTTTTCCGCATTAAACCTCTAAGACGTTATTACTGATATAGCTATTATTGTACTTTTACTACTATAATCATTATCCCTCTACTACTCTATCGATATTGTTATCAGCACCATTGCTATCATTACTGGTCTATTTCCACTGTATTTTGCTGCTATCATCATCCCCACAACCAATAATGCAATCATTACTTCTCTACTACTACTGTCTTCTACGACTATGGTAATCACTATCACTCGATAATATCATCAACACTAGTACTGTTACATCTCTAATACAAAAAATTCGAACAATTTTACTGGGACTAAAGTACTTGTACTTATTATTTGTGGCTTAGCCCTATTAATATCATTAATATTAAGTGCTGAAATCATTATCACTATTATCTCTAACACTACAATCATTATCAACCACTACTTATACCATGCAAATACTGCATCACTAACATTCGATAATACTTCAGCAGTAAACATCAGTACTATTACACTACTACTAACGTTTTTATTGCAAATACTTCTCTATCACGATACTAAAGATGCTCTACAGATATCATTGTAGTACAGTGTTAACACTAATAAGGAAGTAATTTGTTACGTCAGATTTGTAGTGTGCAAGTTGCTCCACCACGTGCAAGAAGTCTGACCCGATTGTAAAGTTCTGAAAAAAGTAAGCCCTGTGATCGTATAAGTGAACAAATTACTTACCTTTCAGCCATTTATTCGTGCACTTACTAATCTATAATTATTACTAGTAGTTACTAATTACGATTTATGGATTATTATGAATATTAAAGTAAGCATTTTACGGTTATTCGATAGAGTTATAGTTCGATATTTTTACATTCGATAAGGTTCACCCCTCCTTAGTTACTATTTTCTGTCGACTAAACATATAATTTGCACATGCAAAATAGTTTGTATTTTATAATTTCAACGAGTACACGTAGAAGAGAATGGTTCTCGTTCTATTTTGCGTGTTTATCAAATTCACGCAATTGTACCTGTTTACGTGTCTGTACGCAATTCAAACTGTACTGTACTGTACGTCATACGTTCAAATTGTTTCCAGTTTCTTGCGGGTCTCTCCCTGTATTATCCTTTCAATTTTCGATAGCAAACATGCTGATGTTTTTTCCCTCCTATCCGTAGTCACGTGATATCCGGATACAAATATGATTTATAGTTATTATATTTTCCCCTTAGAAAATTGAAGCTGACGTCTAGGAAACAAGATCATAAAATAAATAGATTTGAGAAGATGAAGCTTTGGACAGGTATTCTTAATGTCATGGCGCTTCACTTTGCGAAAGGGCATCAGTCACGTATCGATTTAAGTTAAAGGAGAAGTTAAATAGCAAAATGTAGAAAAGTTAATAAACTAGAAAGGCAACTAACAAATTTTCTATAACCTCTCCCGAGTGTTGATGAAACTAAACAAATTTAATTGAGTTGGTATAACGCGTGGGCATTTATTAAACACCAGGATCTCCCTGGAGGCAATGCACACAGAGTGGCAGTTTGGCATCAAATATGCAATAAAACCCGGTAAGTGGCCACAATAGCATCAGTGCGAACGTCTCCCTTTCAATGGAGCATACAAATTGTAACCATATGTCATAACTAAGCTTTAAGCCATCGTCGCTTCAGGTGTCACAATCCATCTATCCTTCCATCGTGGACAAAATATGGAAGATCCAGACTGGCGCCGATAAAAATAATATTCAGAAGAGTAATATCGAGAGATATAATATAAACTTTTCCTTGTGTTTTTTTTTATGTATGTGTACTGCGCTATTGATCTAGTGTTACAGTGCATCTGGCAATGCACTATTCCAATTTTGTGGTAATTAACTGGGTCACGAATCTTTGTTACAGTTAGCTTACTTCCATCAATCGTTCGATTCTTTATTGTATCCTTTCTAAGACTAGTCATTAGTGTTTCCTACTGTGGTTCCTTTTTGTCAATGTCCAGATCTAACTTTCTATATGGAACTTAAAGACAGGAAGAGATTGGGGGAGGGAACTATTCTTATCGTTTGCTCTTCCCCCCCACGAAAAGTAAGTATCTGATTGTTTCGAAACTTCGATTAGACGTGTTTGCCTTAAAATCTGAGGCAATGTTTCGTGGAAGGATTGATCCTTTAGGGTATAACTCCGGTTCTAAAATAGCAATTTCTCCTTTTGACATCCTATAAAGTTTTCTGCAGGGAAAACATAACTTGAGAAAGACAATAAATGTCAAACGAGGTGACGAGGGAGCTTGGTAAGGTAAGATGTATTAAGTGATTATCCAGTCTCTCCTCTTAACGTTTGCTTTAATATCTATAATTTGTGCTTAACTTTTTATGAAAAACTAAGTTTGGAGTATCTCAAGATATATTTTACTCTCAAAGGGACTTTAATACCTCCAAGTTAAATTCTTCATCTCGTTCGTATGTCTGTCTTAAAGTCTATTTTTAAGTGAAATCTATAAAGCAAACAGATAAAAGTGGAAACAATTCCTGTAAGTCTTTTATGGTTATTAATCCTCTATGAAGTTTATTCTATAAGAAATACATAGAGAAATTTCTATTAAACTCGAACGGAAATAACCATGATTTTTTTTCTATCAAGATGGTAAAGATAATCATGTTAATGTTATGAAATATTTAAAATACTTTATAAATTTTGTTATAAAATACGCGCAGACAAACGAACGAGCAAAGAAATCGTTAACAATTTATAAAAAATCACTTACAAAGTTGAATATATTGCACATCATCTATACATTCTTAATGGAAGTTCTACGAATTTAAACATTATTTACCATAACAAATATAGTAAAAATCAAAGGCTATCTATCTTAAAACTTCAAAAAATATTTATATATAAATATTACTTTTTTTTTCAATTTTAAAAAATATATATAAAAAGGGAAGAATTGACTGAGTATAAGGGGAAAAAAATCTTTAAAAACTACTTTCCAAAAGGGGGAAAAAAATCTATTTTACCATATCTTGCTGGAAATGTGTTTTTTTGTCTCCTCCTCATCTCGAAACATCGAGAAACACTTTACTTCAAGGAGAATTTTTCGTGTCTTCTTTAACTTTAAGGAATTTTAAATAGAAAAAAAAACAAAAAATAAATAAATTTATATATCATTATTCCATATACAAAAACTATTATATATATATAAAAAAAAAACTTATCAAAGTGTAAGTATAATTTTAAGGGTTTTTTTAATAAGTGTATAATACCCTTAAAGTATGTATTAGATAAGTGGCAAAACTTCAGCATATTCTACTGATATAAGAAACGTAACCTAACATGAGATTGTGGAAGAGAAAAGTATGTATATGTGTGTGTGCGTGTGTGTGCCTGTCAGGCATCCTGCTTCCTCCATTAAATCAATAGATTGAAAGTGCTCCTGTTTATATATACACTTCTCTCTCTCTCTCTCTCTCTCTCCTCTCTACTTGAATAAATGAATTAATTTTTAAGAATGTATTTCTGTTCGGATTTTATTGTCTTAATCCATTTTACAAGTGTTTCATTCAAGTTTTTCTCTGATTTTAATATATATATATTTGTATATACAACTTTTATTTTTGTATACTGTGTTGTTTTGCTTATTATGTTAACAGATTCATTTAAAATTTAAATATAATTTTACTTAAAAATAACGTTTGAATAACATTCTTTCACGCTAAAATATACAGCGAGAGTGGTTTTAAGTAGAGCGGAATTAAGGAATATTTTTTTTAAAGAAATTTAAATAGGAAACGTTATAAAATTAATTATAATTTAAATTTAAGAGTTATTTTTAACTAAATAATGCTTAAACAATAGAATATTTTATCATTAAAATGAATTAAAATAACGATTTTATGCCATAAGAATAATCGGCAATAACAAAACTCGATAATTGTGATTAATAAAAATAATGTTAAAATCATGAAAACTAAATTAAAAAATGGAGTAAATTGTGAAATTAGTTAGTTAAAACATACATAAATATCAGAAATTAATTATAATTAAGGAATTTTTCATATAAACGACTCGTAAATGAGAAGAAAATTGAGTAAAAATTTCGAAAAAAATCAGTAAAAATTATGATTTTGTTTAGGATATTCTGTTAATCTTAATTTAGAAAATTTGTTAATAATGTAGCTTAAATATAATTATATAATTCTGAAATGATAATTGATTCTAATCAGGAAAATCGAGGGTAATCAGTGATTTCAGTCATAAAATTCTAGCATAATAAGTGTGTATTGCAAGTGAAATTTAGGAGAAACGACCTTAAGCTGTAGTCAGTAATAGTAATGATAATTAAGATAATATAAGTGATTCGTAGCAGAAAACCATGGAATAATTAGAATTTATTCCACTTAAGGAGTTTGTACGTAATCAGAACATATAACGGTTAGCTTCAAAATAAGAAATTAGTACTGTAATAAGCAGACTCTAATCAGGAAGTTTAGAATTCTAATAAGCATTAACTATAACTAAGAAAATTAAATATAATAAGGATTGACACAAATCAGGAGAATCGGTGATAATAACAGGTGATTCGAATTGGGAAACCCAGGAGTAATACAGGTTAATTTCAAGTAGGAAGCCCAAGAGTAATAAAGGTTAGGCTCCAAACAGACTCTAGGGAAACGTAAGGATTAACTCTATACAGAAGTAGATTATACCGAAAGAGTAGGAGTCCGGGTTCGATTCTCAGACAGGTTGAATTTTCTGTTTCTCACGAAGGGCATTTCTTTAATTAATTACTAATAAGGGTTTACCTATAAATATACTTACAAGAGAAGTAAAGGATTAACACTATAGAGAAGTAGATTATACAAAAACTTACTTGAGGAATAGCAAAGGACGTCTTCAGTTTACTGCAGAGGAGTCCTGGTTCGTTTCTCATAAATGATTTATTAAAAAGTTTTGTTTTTCTCTGTAAAGTAATAAAGGATCAACTGGAGAACATCGTTATTTTCACGTCATAATGTCGGGCTAAAAGTATATAGTTATAGAAGGTTTCGGAGCCGGAGACTTTATAAGGTCTCGATTTTCATCTATCTAACCACGTTCTCAAGTTTAAGGAAGGGCAGACGGACGACAATGAGAATATATAGGTCTGCATTTTTTCAAATTTCAAACTGATAAGTCACGAAACTGTCTAGGTTATATCAAAAATTAAGAAACGACAGCTTCAGGACGTCTCGATTTCTGTGAAGAATTCAAGATTCGATTTTCAGTAATACCAAACCTTCTGTTTCTCAAGAATGACAGACTTTTCAAGTAAAAAAAACAGGAACGAGAACCCCCAAGAGTGATAACTAATGTAGCATCGAATGTAACAAGCTCGAGTTCAGAAACAACAAGGTAACTCGAACAAGACAATCAGGAGCATCAGCAGTAGCAGCAGGAGGAGTCGATCGTACCAGAGTAACTATATAATTCTACTGTATTTAACAAGAATCGTATGGTTTTAGGATTAAATATCAACCGTTTGATCTCTGACAAACCAAGAAAAGTGTCAACCGTCCATAAAATTATTGGTGCTACTCTAAAACAGTTGATGATCTCTACCAAGATAATCAATAGACATAGCCAGGAGCTATGCTAAGAAAGGGTCGATAATGCAAAGCAGGAACAGGAAAGGGGGGTTTCCAATATTTCTTAAGATAGCTTAGAATAATAAATAATAGATAAAACCTTCCCCCAACACAGAAATAACCCCCAAAAAATGAGTAATTTTATTAAAATTATTATTCATTCGATTTATAAATTCTCATTTTTCATAATTATATTAGTAGAATCTTGTTTCTTTCTTCCTTTGTTTTTCTTATAATAATATATATTTTTTTCTTTGTGTGAATTTAAAATTCATACGAATTCATTTTCTAAACCGGTAATTAAACGGTACGTGAAGATTAATGAGGTGGCCATCCATGTTGGATCGACCTGTAATTATAAGTAAGATAAGTAAAGACTATATCATGCTTCGGGCTGGAAGAACTTTATTCTTTGTAGATAAGACAAAGTATAGTTAAGTCTGCCCGGTTTTATGACATTGCTGTAGTTATTGCCTTGGATAATGTACTGTGAATACAGTGGGTTATCTTTAGTCTGTTTGCTTCAGGCTATTGCTAACTTTATTCTTAAAACAATGAACTTTATTATGACTTGTTGAAATTCTTACCCATTTAAATAGATAAATTGAAGGGTTTTTAAACGTTATTCTATTTACATAATTTAATTTTGGACGTATTCTTCTTCATAACACAATTTACTAATTGGGTTGCAACTTAATGATTTTAGCCCAATTAACACGAAGTTCAGATGGACTGGGACTTCCGGTCTGGACTTGAAGTCATGTGATTTTAATTCAGAAATTTTCTCCAAAATGGAGTTAGATAGATGACCGGCATGACTCTACTGCTACCAGGAAAAGTATGATTTACAGGGGCAAAACACTGTTAAAATCGAGAGCATATATTTTAAATCAAATAAATTAAAATGCAGCACAATAATGTACAGTAAATTTGATTTTTACTTATCCCATATCGGCTGTAGACTGTAAAACAAAATTGCTTAATTAATATAAAAATAATAATCTAATTATTATGCAGCGTGTGGCTGCATAAAAAAATACTCTGGAAAAGTAATTACAATAAAAGTATTTTATATATATTATACAGTACTTATAGCAAAAATTAGAGATATGAATGCATAATAATGAATTAATTGTAATTAAGGTAGTAGGAAATTAGGAACTCCATTAATATACTGGGAAGTAGGAAAGTATTGTAGAAAGGAGTTTAAATAATGTAAAATAATAGTATTTATATTATTCTTTACCTTATTTATACACAAGTTTTTCTGTAGTATGTAAATAATATGTTAATATGTGCAGATGTAGTTTGTCCTTTCCTTAAGTCAATAAAGTTGATAATAATGAATATGTTAATATGTGGTGTATACGATGTTTGTATTGTATCTGTTGTATAAATATGTGCAAATATATAATATACAAATACAAATCTTTATTGAGACATAAGTATATAGACTATATATATTATATATACCTGACAATTGGATATCACAGCTAATATGTCTTTCAGGTAAACTATACACTGCTTGACTTGTGGGTAGGATTTAAATTTTAAAATGTGAGTGTGATTAGTAAACCACGTGTTTTTAATAGCATAAATAATGCTTTGCACATATTTAACCCACGATTTTTAAGCAATTTTGCTATTTGTTATTACATAGCATTGCTCTTTTTCCTTTATTTTATAATCAAAACTTAAGTAGTATTTAATCAGTTTTCATATAAAGATTTACACAAAAGCCACCTAACCGGTGATATATTTTAAATGTAATCAAAGCTTGGTCAAGTAACTTTTGGGCCACCCTTTATAACGTTTGTCACTTGAATATATTAGAGAATAAAATGCAAATTTAATAGTTTTACAGAATATAAACTTGATATAAATCACTTGAAACTGTTCCAAAATGCAAGTCTCTGAGCATTTTAAGTAAATATTATTTAAAAAAAAAATATTCTTTAAATATTAATAAAGAAACAATCAATCATTATATAACAGATAAATTATTTTTTAATTTTAAAAATTACTCGGATTTCTAGCAATTCTCTTAAGTATTAAATCGAATTCCCAAATCTAATCAAAGAATTATTAAAAATTTACGAGTGATTTTTCTCGATGTATAACGTGCACACACACATATACAATACTTTAAAAGTTATTTTATTTTTTATTTTTTAAAAAAAGCTATTGATTTTATAAATTTATATCTTGATGGACTCGAAATATATAAAGTATTGATTGAAATTTAAGTGAGATATTCAATTTTTGTTAAGTAGTTCTACAAGAAAAGCTTATCTTACAAAAGGATAAGTCACAATATAGCATGATAACTGTAAGAGATCTTTAATATATAATGAGACAAATGGAAAATTTCAAAGTTAAAAGTTTTTCTTTTTAAATTAAAGTAAAGATTTTTATAGTAAATATGATTCAGGATATAGATTCTGGAGGTATACAATGTAAGAATGATACAGTTCAGTGAATTGTGGTGGGCATTTTAAAGGTATTTCGTGTTAAAATTCGATGTAGGAATTCTTTAATTTTCTCAAAAATATATTTAAATTTAAGTAATTATATATATAATTAAAATAGTTTAGGATCTACATTCTAGAAGAACTTACTCTTCTAGAATCTATATTATACTTGAGATATTTTGAGGGTAAATTAAGTTTAAATTTCATACAGAAATTTTTTTAAATTTCTGGAGATAAAATATAAATTTTCTAAAATAATATAAAACTTTTAATAGCTGTAAAATTAAGGATATAAATTCTAGAAGTGTGGGATTCCTTTGTGGGATGAGTGAGATGAGTTGGATGCGGGCAAGAGTGGGATGTGTGTTGAGCCATTTTGACGATTTAAGTTTAAAATTTATATATAAATTTTTCAAACTTTTAAAAGAAATAATAAAAAAAATATCTTCTAAACTAAATTAGAGAATTTTAAAAGAAGAGATTCATAATATAGATTCTAGAGGAGTAAGATAAATTATGACTACAAGAGAGAGTGTTGAGTCAATTGAAAAATGCAAAAATTAACATAGAAATTTTTAAAAAGTTTAGAATAAAAGACAGAAAAGTCTTTTATCTAAAAACTTTTATAATTAAAATAATTCGGGGTGTATATTCTAAAGGAACAAGAAGTTAAAACCGTAATTATAATTAGAGAATTTGAATGTCTTAACTTTAAATTTGATATAATTCCTTAATATTTTCCAAAAAATATATTAAAAAATCTTATTCTAAAAAGTCAATATTTAAAATATTTTTCGAAGAATGTAGATATTGATAACACGTCTTTAATGGACAAAATTAGTTAGTTAAGTCTAGAAATTCGATTTCCTTTACAAGGCAACCACTATGCGTGATAGAGTATTAACTTGGTGTTGCCTATACTTTTCCTTAAATTTAATAAATAAAACCATATATTTTTAATTAAAAAATTAAATTTATTTATGAATTATATAGCTAATAATTCGGGTATAATATTCAATTACAATTAGTCGAGTAAAATAATTGATTGGGCTGCAATTTTAAAAATTGTAGACGTATAAATTTCCACTGTCTTTCTGTCGTTCCTTAATCTTGAGAACAATGTTTAGATATATGAAAGTTTAGGAGCGTGGGGCCTTGATTAATTAAATACGAACTTTCAATGTTTTCCCCAGAACGGAGTTACATAGATGACCAGCATGTCTCTGCTGTTATCAGGAAAAGTATGATGTACAGGGGAAAGACTACTGATTTCAGGTGGAGAGCATATATTTTCAATTAAATTAAATTAAGAATATGATTAGAAACTGCAGCTTTGTTTATTTTAATAATTCGGGTGCAGTATTTAATCATAATTAGTCGAGTAAAATAATTGATTTACTCATTAAAAAAGTAAAAAGTATTGTAAAAAAAGTGTTTATTTCAAACGAAAATATTGAAAAGATATATTTTTTACAGTAAGAAACATGTAAATATTTGAATAAANTGTTTATTTTAATAATTTGGGTGCAGTATTTAATCATAATTAGTCGAGTAAAATAATTGATTTACTCATTAAAAAAGTAAAAAGTATTGTAAAAAAAGTGTTTATTTCAAACGAAAATATTGAAAAGATATATTTTTTACAGTAAGAAACATGTAAATATTTGAATAAAACGAAGAATAAACAATTATTCAAGCCGTGTTTACTAGAGTGAGAGACTTTTCTTTTCTTTTTTTTCTTTTTGGTTTTATTTTAACAACTGACAATAAGCAGAAATTTAGATAGGCGTATAAATAAAAGTAAAACCGGATCCATTTATAATTGAAAAATAAAAAAAAACCTAAGAAAAATGAAAAAGAATTCGGAACAAAGTACACCAATCAACATGATTGAAGTAGGAAGCTGAATGAAAAGTCAAAGAGAAAACAATAGTTCTTTCACGATATCATCCCCCTATCTTTGCCAAGTCTTTCAGGATTATATTTTACTATGCAAAAGCAATATCTCATTTTAAAATCGAGTGTATTGTGGTTAGGAGAAAGTGCTCTTGATGGTTGGTTTGATGCCAATAATAAATTCTACTAACTTAAGCAAAAATGGACGTAATGTAGTGTTGATGAGGCAATTACCAAAAATGTTTTCTGTAGATAAGCTTCTCGTTTCCTTATTTTTTTTTAAAGTTTCTACGTTATTAATTCTGGAGAATATATATAAAAAGTTTTTTCCCCCTCTTCTTAGTTTTTTGGGATAGAGTAAACTGTAAACACGCAAAATTCATCTGGGATTTTTTAAAAGATTTTATGAGTAACATCTGCATACTCTTGATAAGTTTATGGTCCTAGATATTTGCGTAAATTTGTAAAATATTCGAATAATTTTTTTTTTCTTGTTGAAGAATTACCGATATAATTTGTCATTTTTGAAGATCATTTGACATTGGCTCTATGCCACTGTATTTTGTTGTTAGCAGCCAAAACAATTACCGAAATAGTATTTTCGTAAAGTAGAAAAGGAAAAAGAAACAAGAGAAACTTTCCATTTTCTCTTGTAAATGCACTTTCATTTGAGAATATTCTTATTAGAGTGATTCTAAAAATGGTTTTAACGTTTCTTAAATACCCAAAAACGTTAACTTATAAGTCGAGGAAGGATTTCTTACTGAATATTCAATTAATTTTATGTATTATTTAGTAAAATTTCATCTGGTTAAAATATAAATTTACTGTTAGAAATTACTAAACAGAAACACAAGATACATAAAATGTAAAAACAATATCTTTAAATTTATTCGACCAATCGACATAAGCAGTTTTAAGCTATAAAATCTTGGCTTAATCAGTTGAAAAAACGTTAAATTCGATCATTTAATTATGTTATAAAAATGTATTTAAACTTAAAAACCAATAATTACATGCTTTTTAAAAAATAAATAACGGCAAAACTTACGTATTTTTAGCTAAAAGTAATATTAATTATAAAATACTTTTATGATCCAAGTTTAAAATATATATAGAAATTAATAGATACTCTATAATAATTTACCAAAAATATATTAAAAGTCATCCCATTGATCATACCATATCAATGATATATCAATATATTGTGCTTTGTTATATTTACAATAAAATCATAGAAAAATCTATGCTAAACAACGTAATCACAATTTAATTTTAAGATACTTTTGGCATCCTTTGAAAATGTATTCATCTCATCAATCATTATTCGAAGCAGGTACGATGAAGATACGATAATCAATAAAAATGGTAGAATGCCAACGATTCCTTTTAGTGTAAAGTACTTTCTACCAAAAATGTGTATTTATGTAGTTTTTGTATCATCCGAGAATTTTAATGGTTCGGATCTCATTTCCGAAATTGCTCAATTTAGTTACTTAAAGTAATCAATCATTCCAAGCTAAATTAGATTGGATGCAAACCAAAACAGTTTAAAATTAGTTTTCTGCAGTTGATATAAAACTGATAAGTTAGTTTTCTATTGAAAAAAATCCGGCATTAAATCATTTTCGTCATCGTATCGTCGAAACCATTCGTCTCTTCTGCCGAAAATGTCTATATTTCAAAATTAAAAATTCGACTTTTAATTAAGTTTAAATCATTACTTTTTTCAGCGATTATATCGAGTAAGATCTCTAGTATCAAATTCCAAAAAGGAAACTTTGTTTATATAATTAATAAATTAGCCAGCGGGTTCGAAAGTTGAGCCGAATTCGTCACTTCCTGAATATGTGTCATACTTCGGTTGACGACTTTTTAGATGCATTTAAACATTAAATTAATTAACTAATTAATAAAAATTTGATTATAATTATAAACAGCGACGTTTTAACTTGATGAATTCAGCATTTAATCATTAATAAATTAATTTTTTTATAAACTGAAGACGTGCTGAAAAAAACAAAACGGAATTAAATGATCTCTATTCACGTAATGATTTTTTTGCCTTTTTTAAAAATTTAATATCTTTCTAACTTAATTAATTAACGCAAGAAAAGTAAATTGTTACTCGATTTAAGATTATTAATCCGAAAATATTCAACAATAAAAAAAAAGGGAGGGAAATATTAGAAGAAAAAGGAGGAAAAAAAATCTAATTTTAAAATTGAAAAATTTCGTGTGTGGATCGTATTACTTATTTAAGTTCTCGAAAATCTTTTTAACGAAGTAGAA
Source organism: Centruroides sculpturatus (assembly GCF_000671375.1). Taxonomy (NCBI): domain Eukaryota; kingdom Metazoa; phylum Arthropoda; class Arachnida; order Scorpiones; family Buthidae; genus Centruroides; species Centruroides sculpturatus. The sequence continues at coordinate 248,748 of NW_019384821.1, forward strand.
ATTAATTCTTAAAGAGGAATTAGGAAAATGGAAGAAAAATTAATTAGAAGTAAATCCATAATGTTACTGCTTTCTAAAATCCATTAGCATTGTTTACTATTTATGTGAATAAAAAAATAAATAAATAATACAAAGAAAAAGATAATATTTAAAACTAAATAAAAATAGTTCGAAGCAATAAAAATTCTTTATTGTTTATGGAGTAAAAAAATTTACTTTTTTTTATCTACTGCACACAATAAATAAAATTGAAATTTTAATTCTTTGATTTATTGTTTTATGTCCTATAAAATTCTTTACTTGGTTTAATAAATATGTTCAATTTGTAAATTTTCAAAAATTATTTTCATTAAATTGTGTGAGTTTTCATGAACTTTTTAATATTTGGTCATAAAAAAACTATTCGAAAAATGATTAAAATATGAATTATTAAATTTTTTTGTCTTGTAGGCACTATGAGGTCCTTTTACGTGTCCATTGTGGGTTCAGACCCACAATGAAGGCCACAATATTGTGTGAGATGAGGCACGTTATACTCGAAACAGGTTTGACAGGTAGCACAACACATGAACGATCTGCCCCAGGAGGACTTTCTATGGGAAACCGGTTCCTATTTAGGTGTTAGACAGGTGAAGAACATCAGTAAACTTCACGTTACCAAGCCGAACATGCGACCATTTCAGTGGTTTTATGTAGTTGGCCATGTGGGTCCATAACCAATAGAGACAACCTATAAAAGATAAATAAAGTTTAAATTAATTTGCATTTTATCTGCAGTTTTAGTTTTAATTTTTAAAAAATAAAAAATAAAAAAAAACCAGATAAATAATAATAAA
>NW_019384821.1:250518-252305 GCF_000671375.1 Centruroides sculpturatus
AATTTTTTTCTGTATTTTAAAAAAATTTTCTATATTTTTTGAATTAAAACTTCACTTTTTTTGCTTTCATTTCACATTCAGTTTTTCCAAAAACTTATTTATTTTAATACTGTATTAGAAATGTTTTTAAAATTTAAAAAAAAATACAATTTTATAAAATATAAAAATAACTTTTAGATATTTTATTCATTAATTTTTTCCAACTTCTTGAAAGATTTTTAATTAAAATTTACACCTAAAACTTTGCAGTAAATAAGCTATATTTACTACAATTTAACATAGACTTTTTAATGAATTTAAAAAAAGAAATTCAAAAATAAAATAATAAAAATACAAGGAATTGATGGAAAATAAACTCACAATTTACATTCAACTCCTCTGGAGTGAAACATCGATTTATGTTCTTATTTATCTTATTGTTATCCTTTATTTGGACGTTTCTCTGTATATTGTTTTGGTGAATCTCGATGATTCTCTATATCTCTCTTATACATCTTCATGTTGTTCTAGATCCTATTTTTATACATTTTGCTTCCAGAAATGAGCTTTTACAAACGTCGACATTTCTCTAGATTCTCCTCCTATTTCTCTACCAAAAAAAAAAATTACAAAATGTATATATTTTGTTGTGTTTTTAGATGTTCTTTGCTGTGTTTTTTTTTTGCTTTTCTAGATTTAGACTTTTGTATGTCTCCTTCGTATAAATCTTGATATATGTGAAGATCACCTTTTAGATTTCGTGATGTTCTTCGAGATCAACTTTTATTAATATTGACATTTTGTTTTAGATTTTTTTTTATATATATAAAAATTTCTAGATCCTTACTTTTATAGAGTTTTAATTCTTTTTTCTTTCATAAATTTCGATGTTTTTTTTTCAACTCTTCTAGCGGTTTTATGCCTATTTTATGATCTGTAGATTTAACTTTCGTATATTTTTTTAGATATAATCTTTATTGGGCTGCAATTTTCGAGTTGCAGACTTTTACATTCATTCCAAATATCGTCTGTCTGTCTGTACTTCGTCAGTCTCGAAAAAGGAATTAGATAGATAAAAATCGAAACCAGATATGAAAAGATTAGGAACCATTAAATGAATGAATTTTGAAGTTTAATTTATATAAAAATATTTAAAGTTTTGTTTAAAGAACAAAACTTTATCTTTTAACGTATTTTTCTTCATCTTCCTAACGTATTTCTAGCGTTATATATAAGTTTTTCGTACTAATATTTGTTATTTTAAGCTCTTTTATAAAATAAATAAACGAAAATTTGTTAATTAGTTGAGAAATTCTTTTAAAATCTTTAAAATAAAAAATAAATTTGCGGTCTTTTAGTGCTAAAAGTCGTCTACCAATTCATTTTTGTCCTTCGTTGACCATGTAGTTTTTCTCGTATTTCTAACATTATATTTGAATTTTCTTAATTAATTTTCATTTTTTTAAAAAATTTTAATAAAAAATAGAATAAAATTTACTAAAGAAAGTGGATAAACTGTCAAATTAAAAAGTTCTAACTTTTTAATGAAAAAAAGTGCACGAAACCCTCAAAATTCTTTTATTCCTTGTTGATAAAATACCTTCTAGCATTTTTATAACGTTACATTCGAACTTTTTAAAATTAATTTCCTAAATATTTTTAAAGTTTTTACAAGAAAAATCTATGATTTGCTAACAAGAATGAATTTCAAAGGAAAAAATCATTTAATGCCTGGTTAAAAACATAGATCCACATACAGACCCATTTTAATGGATACTATTTATTTTAAATGTAATATATATATATAA
>NW_019384821.1:253193-286851 GCF_000671375.1 Centruroides sculpturatus
AAATTTAAACATAAAAATTAATAGAAATAATTTAGAAAAGTTTAAAAATAATTATTTAACTTTTTTAATACAATTTAAAAAACATTTTAAATTTATAAAATATATAAAACTTTAATAAATTTTATTGAATATTTTATCACCTAAAAAACTAAGATATTACTATAAATAATTAAAACATAAAAGATAAATGTAAAATATAATATTTTAAAAAACTTTTAAAACAATATAAACATTAAATACTGTATATACTAACAATCATGTGTTAAAAATTTTATATCAAAAGTATATTTAAAAATAATACAAAGTAGTATAGAAATAAAATATAATAAAAATAATTGATAAAATTCAATTACACTCAAACCTCTGAACAATGGCCACTGATGAGAACATAAAAAATTGGCCATTGTTAGGAGGAGGTCGTTGTTAGGAGGTTGTTTTGTGTGCTTCTGTCTAAAAAAAGTTTATGAAAAATTGTCCGCTGTTTAGAAGTGGCCGTTTTTAGAGGTTATTTTGTGCTCTGTGTTAAAAAAAACAAAAAATTTCTGAAAAAAATAGTTGCTGTTTAGCGATGTCCGTTATCACAGGTTCAACTTTACATGTTACAGTATCATACTTTTTTAATAAAATAAAAAAAAACCATAACATTTTAACTGTAATTAAGTTCTTTTAATATAATTTTTACTGTTAATTTAAATAATTTTAAAGAACATAATAAAAAATAATGTAAAAAACACGAAAGAATGGCAATTTTTTATTATCAATTTAATATATATATATACATATTTTTTTGGTATAAAATTTAGATATAAGAATGGAAAGAGGAATGAATTTATATGTAGGCAGATATAAAGGGAAGAAAAGAATAAAAATATAAATAAATAAATAAATAAATAAATGTCTGTCCACTGAAACATATTTTTGTAATTCAGCATTGAATAATAGATTTTATATCAGAATAAATTTGCTATAAAGATGTTTACGTTTATTTTTCAGTAAAATAACATAAAAAAGTTGTATCTGTGTATAGAAAGATGGTGTGCATCATCATTACTTGATGCTACCGAATGGAAAATTCTGTTCCCATAATAGTCTTTTTTGACAATTCAATCGAACTCATAACTGATGATCATAAAAAATTTCACAAATTATCTTTAAATAATCTAAATAAAACGAAAAAAAAAACAAATTGAAATGAATTTTGTTATCTTTATATTCTTTAATAATGTAATTTATGATGATGAAAGATTCTCTTATCATCATANAAAAATAATAATAAATAAATCTATGCTTAGTTCAGCGTGTGGATGAGGGGGAGGGAATATGCCATTAAAGTGAGACAAGTAAAATGACAAAGTGAAATCTTTAAAAGGAATTCGTATACAATTCATAGACACGCAACTTTCCATCTTATAAACCGTGAAAGATTGATGACATTTTGCATCGTTGTTGATGTTAGCATTATATAGTTATTAGTGAAGCCTTCTACACTTCACCAATTGAAAAGTAAGTAGACCAAAAGCTTGCTTCTTCTTCTACTTCTTCTTCATATTTCCCTCATCTTCTTTCTTTTTTTTTATATTCAAAGAATCTCTCTTTAATAATTGTCTTCGATTTAGTAGAGTTTCGAAAACTTTCTTATATATTTTTTAAATTTTTTATGTTAGAAAATTACTTTTCGACTTTCTGAACATACAGTTTTTTTTTTACTTTTATATGTCTTATATAATAAAAAAATAAAAGTAAATTATATTCTATCTTTCAAATATTTAAAGTATCTTATTAAACCTTTGTAATGGGATTTTTGAGAGTATTAAAGGAATTTTTAGTACTTTAGCTTATAGGGAAAGATTATAATAGGCTCTTCTTCGATTTTTTTTCGGTCTGAAGGAGAATGGGGATGAGATTTTTGGTGTTTAGTTATCCCTTTTTTTTAATGATAATTCAATTGTTTTATAATATGATTAGGGGATTGAAAGCACTAAACTAAATCCTTGCTTAAATACTGTTAAATTTAATGATTATTTTTAATATTCTCCTTAGAATAATAATTGAAATTTTGATTCTTTGGCTGCAATTTTAAAAAAAAATGATAGATTTGTCTGTCCTTCCTTAATCTCTAGAAAGGTGTTAGGTAGATAAAAGTCAATACCCGATATGGAAAGAGTAAAAGCTTATAGGAAGAAGGCCCCGATTAACTGTATACAACGTCCAGTCTGGACAGGAAATTACGAGATTTCAATTGAAAAATTTTCCCAAAACAAAGTTATATAGATGACCAGCATGACTCTGTTGTTAACAGGAAAAGTATGATTTACAGGGGCAAGACACTACTAATTTGAGGTGGAGAGCATATATATTTAAAATTAAAAAATGCAGATCGACATTTTGATCATGTCACAATAATTTTTGATTGTTTAAATGTAAGGTTTCCATAGCTCTATAATTAGCTTCTAAACCTCATTAGACTATAGTTTAATCCAGAATGAATTACGCTATTTTATTCTTCACTTAAAGATTGGAATTGTGAATTTAATCATTGCATTCAATTATTTATACACTAGAATGTATTTTTATGCATTATTTTTAATCTATGTATTGCAGGAAATTTTCCCTAACACACGCTTATAATTGTTTCTGTGGTAAGTTTAACAACTCTATAGTTTAATCCTGAATGGAGTGAAGTATTTATAAATTGGAGATGTGGATTTAATTATTGTTTGAACATGCAACTGATGATTTTGACATTAGAATAGACCTTTTTTTACGTTAAAGTTGGAGAAAAACTACTAGTCGTATATTCAATTTGACTATTCAGCAGCTGATACATAAATTGAATTTATTCTTTTTTATAATAAACCATGTTTTATATTGAATCCAACAATTTCAGACTTATTTTAACTAGAAACCGATGAAATTATTTAATTATATGCAGTAAAACCCCTACTTTGCGAAATCCAAATGGTTCAGAGCATATGAGGGGTGGTCTTTCAAAAAGGTTTCTCTATAGAGGGGATCTTTTAGATGGATTCTACTGTAGAGGGATGTTTACAGGGATTTTACTGTGGAGGTTTTTTAGAAGGATTTCACTGCAGAGTTCACACGAAGGGTTTACAGCGAAAAATGTTTCATAATTAGACATAGATTAATTGTCTGTCTTTTTTATAATGTATACATCTGTAAGATAAAGTATTTATTCATTACATTGAACTTTTTTAGATCATGTAACCTATTAGGCAATCGTTACGTTGGGTCATAGATTGGACAAATTAGTCATTAGATTGATTACGTGTGTGTCATGGATTGAATCAGTTTTGATCACAAATTGAACGATTTAGTCATTACACTGAATCTATTAACTGCTAAAATCAATTAAATAAGATTATTTAATCAAGTGGCTTCAATACCAAAATGAATTCAAAATTTAAATTTTGAACTACTTCAACGTGGCTTCATCATAATAAGCATAAAAACTTTCATCTAAATATCGATTTATTTCATAAAAATATTAATAATAAACTTACAGAAAAGTTCATTTATATTTAATTTACTAGTTAACCCATCAATAGGAGGCATAAGAAGTAGAAAATAAATATAAATATTTGTTGAAAGTAATCCAAAGTGGTTATTTATATCTGTAACAATTATAAATTCGACATTTTATCTCATTATCTTCTATATATTATGAATATTTAACCCTTATAATGAATACTTTTAATATAAATCCTTAAAATGAAGCGTTTAGTATATATATAATTGAGCCTTTAAAATATATATAAGGCCTTAAACTATGACATTAAAGATACCCATTAGTGTCTAAACTCAAAAACACGAAAATCTTAAGTTGTAGCGTTGAAAAGGCCCTCATTCTACGAGGTTATAAAAGCCTCTAGCTTTTGAATTTAAGCAAAAAGTAAATTATAAACAAGGCCTCATTTTACGAAGCTACAAAGCTTTAAATTTAAGCACAAAGTAAATTATAAGAAAGGACCATTTAAGCATATAAATTATTAAATAAAGTAATTTAATAACTGTATAAACATTATATCAAAAGTCACTCGAAAGATGTTTACAGAAAGACGTGTAACATATTAGATCTTTGCTTTCTGTAGATAAGAATAACAACTTTTGTTAGATCAAAGAAGGGGATTTATTAGTTTACAAACTAACAAAATTATTTTCAATAAGAAAAAAACTTTATAAAAATCACATTAAAGAAATTTTCGTTTACTCGATTCATTAGTTTATATATTTATTTACTTTTTAATAAAGTATACAGGAAGTATCACTCTAGTTTTCTTTTTTAAATATTACTTTGCAAGACTCATATAACGTGTTATTGCTTAGTTTTGTAAACTATGTTTACAACTCTATAATCTTGTATAAGCGACATTATTGCTTTCAACGTCTTAAAGCAATCTTTTATACTTAAGACAAGTTTTCAACTATTATATTGTCGTAAAAAATTGTGTGTTTGGTAGACTTTGATTGATGACATAATCTTTGTTCCTAAATTGCTTTAGTGATATAACTATCAAATCCATAACCTTTGACTTTTAATCTATAATTGAATGCTCTGATTTATAATTTCTTCTTCTTCTTCTTTTTTAAATTTCTATTTTCGTACTCGATTTTTTTTCTCTAATAAATCTTCATTCGATTAGTATTATTTCTTCGAAATAAAATGTTTTTTTTCCTATTAAAATGCTATTTTCTAGTGAATTTTTATGTAAAAATATTTGTAATTTTTACTTTTTTTTCGGCTTTCGTATATAAGAAAGGTGGAATATGATAAAGATTTTTACATTTTTGGACTCGTGGGGTAGTGAAATGCAAAAAAAAGTTGGGGTTTTTTCTGTAAGTACGTGTGAAGGTATAATTTTGTTTACTCACTTTGAAGCTTAATAACTTCTTCACCTTTTGGGCAAAATCTCTGAAATTTGGCAGGGAGATTTGTGTATTTGAGTAAAATATTCATAGAAATTTTCAAGAAAATCGGACGTTTGGTTCGGGAGATATTACCCTATACCCTTAATATCTCTCGAGCTAATCTGAAGACTTAAAAGTAATGGTAAGCAATTATTAGAAATAAAAACAAATAATGATGGGAAAGTTCAGCTTTTTAACATTATAAATTATTAAATTACGTTATATAAAATAAATTAATAAATTATTAATTTTCTTATAGGTTCTATACAAAAATTAGTAATTTATTACTCCAAATTTAGTGTTTTAATGTATTTTTTACATGGATATATTACTAATTTACACTAGTAAATTTTTTAAACTAAAGTTTTATTTTTTTTTAACAGAAAAATTCCCATTTCTGATCGATTTTTGTTTCAATAAAGTACTAATTTCTATTCCTTTCCTGTACTAAAGTCAGCAATTTACTTCTATAAATTGCCCTTATATTATTTCTACTAATTTATAAGCTTATTATTAACATTTATTATTCGTTCTAAAATTAGTACAGTTAAACCTCTAATAACGGCCACCTCTCAGCAGCGACCATTTTAATTTTTCAACAAAATAAATAAAGAATAACCTGTAAAACCATCCATTTTTACCCCCCACCAGTGTCCGTTTTTCACAGGTTTGACTGTATTTCAAAATATAATTACTACCTTAACCTAAATTGTACTTAATTAATTAGTATTTAAATATTCTAAAAGTACATTTTCGTGTTTATTTTATATAATTAATTGTATTAAATATATATTAAAATACTTGTACGTTAGTTCTCCTTTGGTGTTTTCTTTTTCCTGTATTTTTTTTTTAAATCATTAAACCTTATAAATTTATTTTCCTTATAACATAAAGCAGCAGTAAATTCAATTATAGGGAATTATAAAAAGAAATTAATGAAACATAAACGTCAGTATAACTTTACTCCAACCATCTATTTTCATCAACGTCATTCCGCACGCTAACTCGTGGGATATAAAATATTCTACTGTTAAACCAACGTGTGGAAATTATTATAACTTAATGATTTTTATTTGTAGTTTTTTTTAATCTAAATTTATATATGTGTGTATGTGAAAAAATTTTTTAATAAAAACTTTTAACCTTTTCTACTTTAGTAAAGTGTAGTAAACATTGTGATGTGTCCTGGTCGTATGATAATAAATTTCTGTTGCTAATGAGACCGGGCTTGGATGTGATTACACTCGAGAAAAGTGTTTTCCTCTGAGCTTTTTTCGTCCTCTCTCTCTCTCCTCCTCCTCCTCCTCATCCGCCGCCCTTCTCGGTCACGTGAGTGGGAGGCTTCCTGTACAATTTTCCTTTCTCCTACGTATAAAACAGCTAGAGAACATTAGCTGAAGTGTAAATAACCTATTGACTATTTATCTCTACGTGTTTAGCAGCTCCAAAAACTGTTAAAATTCGTGCTGCTGCTAACAAATCGCCTTTTTTTCTATTCCATTTTAGAAGGATAATTTATTAAAGTTACTATAACAATCGATACATCTTATATAATTTAATTACTCTTCGTTCAACAGGGCTAGATTTCTGTTTCGGAGCTCTATCAAAGGATTCTCTGTGTTTTCTTTGTGCTGTTATAGTAATAACATTTAATACTATGATAGTAAAATATTTATTTAGTTGAATTGTATGGTTACTTGATTAAAAGTTAGGATTTTATAGCACATATATTTACAATACTATAACAGGGCTACTGAGGTGGCAATAATCGTAAACTGCTACCGTAATAATCATTTTCCTTGTAATAAATACATATATTAACAGTACTACAGTGTACTACCATTATAGTTCTTTTAATTGGGCTGCAATTTTCAAATTGCAGACCCAATTAATACATTCCCACTATCCTTCGTTAATCTCGAGAAAGGAGTTAAATAAATGACCGAAATAACTCGGTGGTCATCAGGAGAAGTGTGATGTATATAGGAGTAAGACATTAGTAAAATCCAGATCAGATTTCGATATAAAATCGTGATTAAAATATGATTAAAACTTAATACATTGTAGCTTTGTAGCAATATGTTACGTGGTAGTATATTGCTACAAAGCTACAGTAGACACATCGCTATAGTAGTAGTATTGTGGATAACACCACCGAACTGGTCGTGTGTTCGGCCCTCCCAACGGTCTTTTTTTCACGTTTGTAACACCTATATAGGGACCAGTTTTCCATATAATTCTCCAAGAACCCATCTACCCACGTGTCTCGTTGCTGTGTGCAAAAAATATACAAACAATATTGTAGAACAGCATAATATATTAATAAATTAATTGTTTTATTCATGTAAATTTGATATTTATCTTATTATTGATCGATATATCTAGTAATTCTATAGAGATAACAATATCGACGATGCTTTTTAGAGTGTTTTCTGATATACAGACTATACCTATTATGTATTTATACTGTTTGTAAGGATAGTAAACGAGTTGGCATTCGAAAATATTTAATAAATGATACTGTAGCAAGCATCTACTAGAATAACTAAAAAGATTCTACTTCTATATTTCGTGTATTAGAATGTTTGAAATGCTGCAGTAATTAATACATTCCATGATTTAATATAACCACCTTCATGATTTTATTACGCCAACAGTAGCAAACTGTAAATTTGTATTATTACTTTCGTGGTGACTCCCGTGTCACGCAATACCTAAAACTGTGTTACCGCGAATATCAATAAAATAGTAATTATACTTTCAGAAAATTGTGAATTTTATGATGATAAAAACTTTATTTTATATATAATTTATTACGTATATAAATATCTTATTTTTAATTTAATCCTCTAGAATAAAATTTGCTGCCTTTATTATTTATTTAAATTGAAGAATTTATAGTAATAATATATAAATAAATTGATATCATTTTAATATTATTTATTAATTAATATAAAAACAAGCATTTTTTAAGGTTACGTTATTAAAATTATAAGAATGATCTAACCTTTAAAGCGATTATAGTATCAGTCGACCCCCTAAAACACTATTGATAATTCCGTTTTATAAGAATTCTGTGTTGTACGAATCACTTAGATTTTACAAATACGTGAGCCGCTCACAGCCCGGCACACGTATTTGTAAAAATTAAGTGACTCGTACAACATGGAATTCTTATAAAACAGAAAAATCAACAGTGTTATAGGGGGTCGACTTGTAATTAAAACCCGTTTAAAATTGTATAACAGATAACTTAGTGAGGAAAAAATATATATAATTTTAATAAATATTTAAACTTTCTTACGATCTTTACATAACTTTTTAAGAGTTTTTTTTTTCCTCCCCTTCCTTTCCACACTTTAATGTTACAAGATTTCACACACCCTAATCACAAGTAAGACGAAGGAAACGACAAACGACTCTTGCATCATTAATGTTAATAACATGGCATCAGATATGGAACATGGTAATAGATAGGTCCACTTTCGATATCCTTGCATGATGATGATATCTTTTGTAGAACATCGATGATAGCCTTACAGGCAAAGATCACTGTCTTCTGGAGCACATCGTCGACTCGTAGCAACGATATTTCTTTTACAAATTGCTCCATCCGAGAGTTCGTGTGTAATAAGTTTGAATGTATTGGATCAAAATTCAACATATGATAAGTGTGAGAAAGGGAGTAGATTCCTTCGGGGAGATGTTATTATAGGGTGTTATTGGCGCCAGTGTCGACGTTTATCTAGGGTGTGCCTTTTTCGAATTTGCATTTTCATTCCTTCTTAATACTTCTTTCTGTGTTTTTTTTTTTCCTTCTTTGTTAGTGGTGTTCTCTATATTTAGAATTGTAAAATTGTGCATTAGAAGATACAATAGATGATAACGGGCGGTTGAGAATGAATTAAAGAGATTGAATTTTTTAGAGGTAATCTAAAGTTGAAAGAAAGTTCGATCCGGGTGTAAAGTCAGTTAATATAGTGTAAAGTATAAATAAATAGTAAAAACTTAATATTTAAAATATATGCGGCAATGTAATCATTATCATATACATCAATTTCTTTTAGAGGGAGGTGAAGAAAGGAAACAATATGTCTCACTAAACTTTTTACTACCGATCTTAATCAGGAAAAATCTCCAGAAGGGGTAGCTGCCCCCTTGTATCTCGTAATTCAACCCATATTTAAGTATATAGGATAAAATTACTCATCGATGCACCCTCTAATCTAAAAGTATTCACAATCTTCAGAGATGGGTTCCAACAATAAATATATAAAACAGATTCACCTTTGCAAAACACTTAATATACAAATGAAAAATATTTTAAAGGAAATTGGATGACGATGCAGTTATCTCGACGCTGATAGGTTGAAAAATTACAATCGATTTCATAAGAATTAAGATATTGATAACTTACGTATATCGCTGAGAACCGCTTATGTTTGCAATCTTACAAAATAGTCGTTTCTTCATTAGTTATGAGATTTATTTATGTTTAGTACTATATATTAAATGCAAATAAATGGATTTTAGAAATAGACACCAAGATAATGGCATTAATATGAGTTTTATAGAGAGAAATCAATACAATGTTTCTTAACATCTAGGTGAATTGTCTACAAATCAACAAGAACGTCACGTATTTATATACCTTAGAGTAAAGTTAACGTTAACAATGACTTTACTAGAGTATTTTGAGAGTTAGAAGTGTTAAAAAAAAATAACATCTGTTTCGAGGTAGAAAAGTCAAAAGAGGACAAAAAGAAACAGAAGAAGAAACGGAGGAAATACAAACTTTTTTTCAGCTAAAGTGTACAACAATTGTAGCCGGAAGTAAGTTGCAATTTTAGAGAAGTTTGATCGCTGCTAGACACTTCTTAAAGGACAGACAACATTTCCCAAAAGACGTTAGTTGATAACGGCATTGGGCGATGTGTCCCCTCGGACAAGTTGTCTACTAGTGTCATTTATAGATGTGCCTTCTTCAGGTAAAATTATTACGCTGCTTACCCTCTCATGTCTGGCAATAAATGGAACGTTGCTCGAATTGTTCCCATTAAGCCAACTTCTTTCTCCGTAGAGAATTGAAGGAGCGAAATTACAACTCTTGTTCCTGCGAATAATCGAATAAAAATGAGAAACCATTCTTCTTCCAGTTATTAGGAAACAATTGTTGTTATTGTTTCGAATAAATAAATAAATGAGGATAATCCCATCTATGGTATGTTTAATTCTCTTTCGCTTTCAATGGATAATGGGGGGAGGAAATAACAAACAAAACCGATTGTTTCTTCCATTAACTATAACTAAGTTTCATAAATTATTAATTAATGTAACATTACCCTCTATTATATGTAACTGTAATTGCATTTCTTTGTTAACATGCTTCTCTTCTCTCCCTGCGTAATTACCATCTTCTCTACATCTTTGAAGATTCTTAGGAGCATTAATTTTAAAATTTTCATAATTTACATTGCTTGTTTAACAAAAATAATAATAGTAGAAGACAAACAACTCTTTTGGGTGTAGATAGACAGACAAAGTAATGTATAAGGATTAATGCATTGTTGTACAATTACATATCATTGCAAATTTTCCCGATTGGGGTGTTTACTTTAAGCAAATACAAGGGTTTCACTTAGTACATCTCTTCCCAGCATCACATTCTACAATTCCATTTACAACTGACGAATCTCCTCCCCTCGTAAGTGTAAGAAAAACATAAGTAAACACATCCTTTCATCTGTTATTAATTACACTTCATCACATCATCATCACCTCTAACTCCAATTCATCCTTTTATTAACATATTTAGAGTGTTTATCATCTTTTCTTCAGCTTTAGAAGGTTATAAATGATTAAATATTAACTATTTATTTAACATTATTATCATATATTAATTAATAAACAAAACTATTTTATCTATCTCTCCTACGTTGTAGTAGTAGATTAAAGCAAACAAATTCTCTCACTCTTCATTAACTGTAAGCTTCATAAATTATTAATTAATGTAATATTACACCCTATTATCGTCTATAAGTGTAATTTCACCTCTTTATTAACATTTATATCGAGTTCCCTTAACAGGTAATTACCAACTTTCAAATATAGCTGTAAGCTTTAAAGTGAATAAGTGAGTGCGTGTGTATGTCTGAGCGAATTTTAAAATATAGATAATTTTACATAATTATGCTATTAGATGATTGACGTCAATGCAATTTACGCTTTAACTTCTCGATATTTTTGGTAATTTTTCCCTAATTTTACATGGAGGGAGAGAGAGATAATGTAGTACACGCGGCTCAAATTATCGACTAGATTTTTAATTAACAACGTTTTCGGATAGAGTTTAAAATATCTGAAAATATAATTCTAGACATCTGCATATATATATATATATATTATAAAGCTCGTATGACAGATTAATAATTATCTCCATGTATAATTTTGCTAGTGGAATTTGATCTCTTATCTATTTAAATGCTACTTATCAATGGTAGATAATAGGGGAATGTCGAGATGATAATCTAAATGACTGGAAATCAATTTATCTACAAAACTATGGCTATGAATTAAAGAGACGAATGAATGATAATTTTATAAATTTATTAATTTCGATTCAATGTTGTTAAGAATAGAAAAGGGGGAAGAGAGAGAGAGAGATAAGAAAAGTTGCTTGTATTATCTTGCGTATGTTTGAAAAATTGCTGACGAAGTAATGCATAAACATGAGATGAATGAAAGTTATCAAATATATTATCAATTGGAGAAAGTAATATCATTATGAGCAAGACATTGATATGGTACTTATATTGATGTGTCTTGTGTTTATAATGAAAAGTGATGTTGTGTTTCTATAAGATATTATAGGGATTGAAGAGTTTAAACTGCCCGACTTTAAAAAACATTGTCCCCCTACCTTTCTTTTAAAGCTATAAAAGTACAGGGTGGACCAAAAGTCGGGTAACCGTGCTTTTATATAGTGTATTAAAGCGTTGTAATTCGTAAAAATCTATAATTTTGAATAATATTTGCAAAATTTCTAAATAAAGTATTCTAATAACACAGCTATTTAATTGTCTCAATGGTTAACTGACTTTTGAATCACGTCATATATTAATAAAACAAGATTTTCATTATTTATTATATGAAATATTAATTTATATAATTTCATATCGTGTTTTCTCCAGAAAAATTTAAATATTTTTGGTACTCAGATAGACAGAGGCTATACTAATATAGAATTAATGTCCCATCTAACTTGGCCCTCATGTTATGAATGAATTTCCGTATTATGCATGGGATTTTGCTTTGTTGCAAGACATTAAATGTATTGTAAAGTTTAATAATCAGTTCAAGAATACTGTTAAATGTTCATAAGAGTTTTATGTTTGAATTGTTCTTAACAACTTCCATATTCATTATATGCAAACATTTTACACCATAAATACATTCTACATAAGAGTTTTATGTTTGAATTGTTCTTAACAACTTCCATATTCATTATATGCAAACATTTTACACCATAAATACTTTGTAAAAATTATTTTTAAATAAAATTTCACAACAGATGTACTGTACCACACATCTTTAACTTTGTAAGCTTATATATTGTACATACTGGATAAATAGAATATAAAAAAAACACCTTTAACAATCCAGCAAATAAAATTTACTAAAATAAAAATGTTTTTGATCGTTTTAACCTATCTTCCTCGGGTACTTAAAATAGAATGTGAAAATAGAATGTAAATTTAAAAATAAAATGAAAATGAGAATTCCAAAATAAATACATATATAAATAACTGAAAATGCAGTTGTTGTCAATAAAATAAATAATTACAAAAATAAAATAAATAACAAATACATGTCTCTTAATAAAAATTAATCTTCATAAAAAGACCGCCATGCAGTAGCCAATGTGTCTGCATCTCTATGGTTGATGTAACCGGTTCTTTTGTGTGCTTTAAAAATCTTCAATCTTTCAAGGTATTTCATCATGTCTATATTTGTTGTTGGTTTGATAATTGATGCTTGCTCCCATTGGACATGAATGTCCTGTTGCCATGAGTAAGTTGATAGTATGGTGTTATCGAGCTTCTTATCAATTGTATATTTATGCTCCTTGAGTCGTCATTGTANATTAACAAATTAATGCTTCATTTAATCAAAATAAAATATTTTTCTTGGTTCAGTTTCATCCATTAAAATGTAATTGAATCCAAGTGATTCATTTCTGTAACAAACAGTTAAAAATAATTTTAAATTATGCGCGCCAATCATAGATAATTTTAGGATAATCCTACGTAAATATAGCAAAAATTTGACTAAAGTAAAAAAAAAAAGAATAATATGTAAATTAGAATACTTTTATCAAAACGAATGCTAGATAAAGCGAATGTCCATTCAGACAGAGGATGTACACTAAAATAAGCATTTAAGCACTTAAATAACCATGAAAAGCCTTAAAGGAATGGCGAAAATTTATTCAAAGAAGCACATTGACAGGGAAAAAAAAGAAATAAGGAGAAAAAAAAGATTTTTTCTTCAGGCTTTCATCATTTCCCCGCATAAGAAAATATCAAGAGTTAATGCTTCATAGCTCTAAAGGACATTCAACTTTGATATTCTTTGCTGTCAAGAAGAATTGTGGAATAGAAAAGGAGAAAAGATAGTTTCGCACGGTTCTATCCCTTCTACTTGTAGTCAAAAGTGTTCATTGCTGTTTCTCGACTATCTTCCATATTTGGACGATAATCGATCTCGAATTGTAAACTGTTATACATCCACGTGACAAGCTAAGAATCATTCATCATTGGATCTCTAAACTTCAACGTTTGTCTGCTCTTTATCTTAGTTTCTTCTCATACAGGAAGAAGTTTAGCCAGAGGCTCCCAAGGGCTTCCGTTTCTCTCTTGACGCGAATGGACATGAATATACCATTCCTTTCATCCCCATTTCTTTCTGTTATTTTCCTCTTTACCCGTCTAAACTGTACGTTTAATAACCTATATTTGCAATTAATTGTATACAAGGGGTAAAATTTGACTATGAGAACAAATGCAGTACATTTACTGTACGTGCCTAGGTTTATCATACTTCAAAACTATTCTGTGCTCTTTAAAATATTATTAATAAATTGTAAGACATATAAATTCAAAAATATATTTAAGTTCTAGTATATTTTATAAAAATCACAGTGGAAACAAGAAGAAGTAGAGATTTATTTCTTAAAAAGTAGGTAGAAAAATTCAGTTTTCTCTTAGGTAAACATAAAAATATAGAAACTGAATTCATTCCAACATTTATCACATAAAATAAGAAAGAAGGAAACTTTCACATATTCATGCTTATACAATCCAAAAATCATTTTTCGTCAAGAATGTCTCCAATAAACAAGAGAGAAAAAGTAAAAGTAACCCTCTAGACCCATTAAAAACAAGACAGAGATTTACATTGTAAATAAAGCGTAGTTGTAGGGAGGGGGAGAAAAAGAAGAAGAAGAAGAGAGACTTAAGCAACAGCTTTGGCATACAGCCGCAATTCAGTGGAACTGCTAAAGTCCTGTACTTTTGGCCTCACCATATGCGATCCATATTTATTTCATGAAAACCTGCTCTGTGATGTCCAAGCTGCTGGAAGGCAAATTGCTTCCAAGAACAAATGGAAAAATCGATTTAGACACGAAAAGAGAGGCAGCTGTATATCTGGGAAAGTCTCTAGCGTAATACGCTGTTTCATCTGTGTGTTTGTACTGCACGGCACAGTAGTACGTCCTGTGTGTTGTATGTACGCGGGACAATAGACAATTCACAAAAATGTATAACATACAATATTCAAAAACTTTAAATAACAACTTCACTAAATATCGATAAATAATTACTTTTTAGATAACATTTCGAGTTTTCTACAAAAATCGATTTATTGTCATCAACAAAACGGAAAAGAATAGAAAAAAAAATTAAAATATATTTTTAAAAAATCGTCTCGATCGAACTCATTCTTAATTTGCTATTTAATTTTCTATAAGGTTATGAATGGCTATTTTGAAATGCCGATGGAAAGAATTTTCGATTTGAGAGTGATAAATTTATCAAAAGTGATAAATCATTGTTTTTTTTCCCTCTCTGTCTCTTCCTCTACTCGAGTTTGGAAGTTATAGAGGACACACAATTATTTTTTTATGCAGTTCGTTCCGTAAAGTGACGAAACAAAACGCAAAACTATCGATAAATCTGTTTTTTCCCCCTCTTCCCTTCTCCTTCCATATTTGTAATATAACCATTTTTTAAAAATTTTATTACTGCTTTTACAAGGAATTTATAACAAAATAATTGAAGCTAGAGAAGTAATTTGACTAGTTTTTACCCTTCTGTATTTTTATAATATAATTTTTTTAACTTAAATTAATGTTAAAAAAGTGTAAAATTATATNAATAATTGAAGCTAGAGAAGTAATTTGACTAGTTTTTACCGTTCTGTATTTTTATAATATAAAATATAATTTTTTTTAACTTAAATTAATGTTAAAAAAGTGTAAAATTATATCAATTATTATACATTTATACGGATTTTAGAAGTGAAAGATATGTTTCTACAGCATTAACTTATGTAAATATTCAACTACTACTACCCACAATCATGTTAAAAACACGATATGTGCTCTAGAATCGTTTAATTCTATGTAAAACTTGCATATCGAACGTGTAAGAGTTATTTTGAACACGTCTTTATATTCCCTAGATACGTATCTTCTCTTTGATATAACTTTTAAATATTTATATAAATAGTCTTTTAATAAAATATCTTTCTTTTGCATTTTTATTTATTAACAATTCGTCATTCGTTGGTTCCATTCGTTTTAACTTTACTAACTTTTAAATAATTCGATTTAGTAATGTTGAAAATGTTTGCTAGATAAAAGCAAATTAAACGCGAAATAAATTGTTAGTAATATTGTATAAATGCATTAATTTAACTACTAAACTCTATTACTAATTTTATAAATCGATCATTTTCTTTATACTTTATTCATTAATAAAATGAAAACTGTGTAAATATTGGATGTAAAATTGTTTCCACTTTGATTGATGGAAGTGCTATTTTATGTTAAGACAATTACGTGATATTCTTCTTTTTTTAAATATATATATATTCGTTTATTAATCAATGCAGTTAATTACTTAATTTATAAATTATATATATAATAAATTGTCTTAGAGATTTATCTAAAAGATGTAAGCATTTATCAAATTTTTATTTATTATTTTTTTTTACGTTTTATTTTACTTAACAGGGGAATAATTATATGCAAATGAATTCACTCTGTTATTCGATTTTGAAAGACAATGCTGTTCTTTGTAGAAACGATGTAAATTTCTACCAGATGGCGACGCTGTTGTAGAAAGCGATGCATGCGCCACACGTGGCCGAATACTGTAGAAATTGATGCATTTACTTGCACACGATTCAAGGTTCTAGATAAGTGATCTATTTCTTTTTCAAGGACACAACGCCGCGTGAAAGTGAAGAATTTTCACGCACGTGGTTTTTATGTTCTAGAAAAGTGATCAATTTCTTCTAGAATCATCAGATTCTAGTGAAATTGATGAAATTTCTTCTTTCGGTAGTTCGATGTGGCGTAAAGAGAAGAATTTATCACAATGGACTAGCTAACCTAGAAAACCATATTTCTATTGAGTTTTTATTCTAGAAATTGACAGTGTTTTCTTTATCTGATGTTGAATATTCTAGATATATTGGTTTGACAGAATATAAAGGAAAAAAAAATAAGGAAAAGAAAGTTACTATTCCTCTTTTCTGTTAAATCTTCGACCTTATTGTTTTCCTATTGAATTTTGATCTCTTTATTTTAAATCGTCTTCCCTAGAGAAGAAAAAAGAGCTTAGCACATCTCTCAAGGGCCGGACTTAGATAATATAGTTCTAGAAGCAAGATATTTTCTTGACTACGCATGCGTTTAATGGAGGTTTCCTGTTTCGGATTTGATATTTTCTTCTTTCTCCTAAGCTTGGATAAAGTTTACGAAGGAATTTTTTGATTAAAAAATACGGGGGAGAAGTATTAGGATCGTTTTGTTGTATTGTAAACAATTTCCTCCTTCACAGGGATAACTGTTAAGGAGGAAATTGTTTACAATACAACAAAACGATCCTAATTAATCTCGACAGATTTGAACGTTTTAAATGTTTGAAAGAATTTGTTTGCAAGCTATGCGATGATTAAACTCCTTTCATCTGTGCTGCTTCTTTAATTAATTGAAACAGAGTTAGTTTCTTCACAAAGATAATGAAATTAGTGTGATTTTTCTCTTTTCTTTTCACCGAAAGGAATGTTTGAACATTATTATGTTCAGTTAACAGACATAATAAACTGATTTGCTCGTAAACTGATCACGTGGGCCAAGTGATTTAAATTTTAAATACGAAAAAAAAACTCCCTTAAAATGGTTTACGTGACAAAGTTACACGACTCGATCAAACCAAAAGTAGCATATTTCTAGCTTTAGTCAAGTAACAGATGAGAAAATAGAAATTCTCATCACGAGATTAATGTTGGTTGGAATTTGGGACGTGTTAAAATTAAATAAAACAAATAAATAAACATACTTCAAAACTATTCTGTGCTCTTTAAAATATTATTAATAAATTGTAAGACATATAAATTCAAAAATATATTTAAGTTCTGGTATATTTTATAAAAATCACAGTGGAAACAAGAAGAAGTAGAGATTTATTTCTTAAAAAGTAGGTAGAAAAATTCAGTTTTCTCTTAGGTAAACATAAAAATATAGAAACTGAATTCATTCCAACATTTATCACATAAAATAAGAAAGAAGGAAACTTTCACATATTCATGCTTATACAATCCAAAAATCATTTTTCGTCAAGAATGTCTCCAATAAACAAGAGAGAAAAAGTAAAAGTAACCCTCTAGACCCATTAAAAACAAGACAGAGATTTACATTGTAAATAAAGCGTAGTTGTAGGGAGGGGGAGAAAAAGAAGAAGAAGAAGAGAGACTTAAGCAACAGCTTTGGCATACAGCCGCAATTCAGTGGAACTGCTAAAGTCCTGTACTTTTGGCCTCACCATATGCGATCCATATTTATTTCATGAAAACCTGCTCTGTGATGTCCAAGCTGCTGGAAGGCAAATTGCTTCCAAGAACAAATGGAAAAATCGATTTAGACACGAAAAGAGAGGCAGCTGTATATCTGGGAAAGTCTCTAGCGTAATACGCTGTTTCATCTGTGTGTTTGTACTGCACGGCACAGTAGTACGTCCTGTGTGTTGTATGTACGCGGGACAATAGACAATTCACAAAAATGTATAACATACAATATTCAAAAACTTTAAATAACAACTTCACTAAATATCGATAAATAATTACTTTTTAGATAACATTTCGAGTTTTCTACAAAAATCGATTTATTGTCATCAACAAAACGGAAAAGAATAGAAAAAAAAATTAAAATATATTTTTAAAAAATCGTCTCGATCGAACTCATTCTTAATTTGCTATTTAATTTTCTATAAGGTTATGAATGGCTATTTTGAAATGCCGATGGAAAGAATTTTCGATTTGAGAGTGATAAATTTATCAAAAGTGATAAATCATTGTTTTTTTTCCCTCTCTGTCTCTTCCTCTACTCGAGTTTGGAAGTTATAGAGGACACACAATTATTTTTTTATGCAGTTCGTTCCGTAAAGTGACGAAACAAAACGCAAAACTATCGATAAATCTGTTTTTTCCCCCTCTTCCCTTCTCCTTCCATATTTGTAATATAACCATTTTTTAAAAATTTTATTACTGCTTTTACAAGGAATTTATAACAAAATAATTGAAGCTAGAGAAGTAATTTGACTAGTTTTTACCCTTCTGTATTTTTATAATATAATTTTTTTAACTTAAATTAATGTTAAAAAAGTGTAAAATTATATCAATTATTATACATTTATACGGATTTTAGAAGTGAAAGATATGTTTCTACGGCATTAACTTATGTAAATATTCTACTACTACTACCCACAATCATGTTAAAAACACGATATGTGCTCTAGAATCGTTTAATTCTATGTAAAACTTGCATATCGAACGTGTAAGAGTTATTTTGAACACGTCTTTATATTCCCTAGATACGTATCTTCTCTTGATATAACTTTTAAATATTTATATAAATAGTCTTTTAATAAAATATCTTTCTTTTGCATTTTTATTTATTAACAATTCGTCATTCGTTTTAACTTTACTAACTTTTAAATAATTCGATTTAGTAATGTTGAAAATGTTTGCTAGATAAAAGCAAATTAAACGCGAAATAAATTGTTAGTAATATTGTATAAATGCATTAATTTAACTACTAAACTCTATTACTAATTTTATAAATCGATCATTTTCTTTATACTTTATTCATTAATAAAATGAAAACTGTGTAAATATTGGATGTAAAATTGTTTCCACTTTGATTGATGGAAGTGCTATTTTATGTTAAGACAATTACGTGATATTCTTCTTTTTTTAAATATATATATATTCGTTTATTAATCAATGCAGTTAATTACTTAATTTATAAATTATATATATAATAAATTGTCTTAGAGATTTATCTAAAAGATGTAAGCATTTATCAAATTTTTATTTATTATTTTTTTTTACGTTTTATTTTACTTAACAGGGGAATAATTATATGCAAATGAATTCACTCTGTTATTCGATTTTGAAAGACAATGCTGTTCTTTGTAGAAACGATGTAAATTTCTACCAGATGGCGACGCTGTTGTAGAAAGCGATGCATGCGCCACACGTGGCCGAATACTGTAGAAATTGATGCATTTACTTGCACACGATTCAAGGTTCTAGATAAGTGATCTATTTCTTTTTCAAGGACACAACGCCGCGTGAAAGTGAAGAATTTTCACGCACGTGGTTTTTATGTTCTAGAAAAGTGATCAATTTCTTCTAGAATCATCAGATTCTAGTGAAATTGATGAAATTTCTTCTTTCGGTAGTTCGATGTGGCGTAAAGAGAAGAATTTATCACAATGGACTAGCTAACCTAGAAAACCATATTTCTATTGAGTTTTTATTCTAGAAATTGACAGTGTTTTCTTTATCTGATGTTGAATATTCTAGATATATTGGTTTGACAGAATATAAAGGAAAAAAAAATAAGGAAAAGAAAGTTACTATTCCTCTTTTCTGTTAAATCTTCGACCTTATTGTTTTCCTATTGAATTTTGATCTCTTTATTTTAAATCGTCTTCCCTAGAGAAGAAAAAAGAGCTTAGCACATCTCTCAAGGGCCGGACTTAGATAATATAGTTCTAGAAGCAAGATATTTTCTTGACTACGCATGCGTTTAATGGAGGTTTCCTGTTTCGGATTTGATATTTTCTTCTTTCTCCTAAGCTTGGATAAAGTTTACGAAGGAATTTTTTGATTAAAAAATACGGGGGAGAAGTATTAGGATCGTTTTGTTGTATTGTAAACAATTTCCTCCTTCACAGGGATAACTGTTAAGGAGGAAATTGTTTACAATACAACAAAACGATCCTAATTAATCTCGACAGATTTGAACGTTTTAAATGTTTGAAAGAATTTGTTTGCAAGCTATGCGATGATTAAACTCCTTTCATCTGTGCTGCTTCTTTAATTAATTGAAACAGAGTTAGTTTCTTCACAAAGACAATGAAATTAGTGTGATTTTTCTCTTTTCTTTTCACCGAAAGGAATGTTTGAACATTATTATGTTCAGTTAACAGACATAATAAACTGATTTGCTCGTAAACTGATCACGTGGGCCAAGTGATTTAAATTTTAAATACGAAAAAAAACTCCCTTAAAATGGTTTACGTGACAAAGTTACACGACTCGATCAAACCAAAAGTAGCATATTTCTAGCTTTAGTCAAGTAACAGATGAGAAAATAGAAATTCTCATCACGAGATTAATGTTGGTTGGAATTTGGGACGTGTTAAAATTAAATAAAACAAATAAATAAATAAATAAATAAAATATGTTAAAAATTATCATTATAAAATGATATTGAAATCACAATGAAAGCGTTTGTATCAGCTACATTTTGTGTATGTAATGTGCATGCGTTCATGCTCCGCATTCTTATCTATGTCTACCGAGGCCAGAAGTCGGCATATTCTGCATATCTCGATCTGGACAGTTTGCCTATTCCCACATGCTTGTTATTAATAAGTAATATACCACCCTAGAATGGTTCATAAAAGACAAAATGTTAACGTTTGATATTTTCAAGACATTTGGACTGAAGAATATGGATTTTTACAACAAAAGGATCGTGCTGTTTGTGCTTTATGTTAAGAAAGTGTCGTGTGTCCTACTTCAAGTGTACAAAGACATTATCAAAGCAAACACCGTTCTGCTGATAAGAAAATTGAATATGTATTATAAAACCTTCCACTCTTTTTCTAGCAATTTCCTTAATCGAACTAACATCTTCGGCTACATTTAATGGCCTTCCCCAGGTTCTGCAATATTGGAACGTCAGATATTCGAAAATTTATTTTCGTTCTTACAACGTCATTGTTTTTACAAAAAATTTCTTTCAAATTACAATCATTAAATATACACGGAAATAGATAAAATTAATAAATGTAAAGGAATAACAAATTACAAAAAATGACTATTGTCGATAGGATTAAAATATTTATAAATTCGTAAGATTGCCATGTCACATATTGCTTGAGATAGATGGGTTAGTCCAGTTCCTTTAGGGGGTTGTCAATGAGTGATTGCCAAGCTGTAGGTAGCAAGTCTGCTGTTAATGCAATTTTCTTTGAGTGATTTTGCAAAGATTTCCAGTGCTTCTATTGTTCTTAGCTTGCTGTTATCGAGTATTGGTATTATAATCTTAGCTTCTTCCCATTTAGCTGTTATACCTGACTCGCTTGCATATTGGGCTAGCGTGGTACTAAACTTCTTACTCTGCATATCATATTTATGCTCTGCTATCCTTTTTGCTAACGACCTGTTGGTTGAGCCTATGTATGTTAACTTTCTGTTCCTATTAAATCTGTTATCGTCCAGCGGTACCGAGTATACTCTGGGTTTTCTGGTTTCGCTACATTTATCTTTGGTATTAGCAAGAAGTTTATATACAGTATACAAACTTCTAATAAACTATATAAAAGTTTATATATTGCACCCATATTTTCTTTTCTTATTAAACCTGACTTAATTGATTTAAAAACAGTCTCATTTGATTTATCTCTTTTTGAGTGAATGGACACTGATAATTTTGAAATGGGACTTATAGAATTAATATCAAAATTGTGGAAAACAAAATTTGTCAAACTGTGGAAAACTCTTGAAAGTGACTGCTTGGAAAAGTCGGAGTTCATTTTCAATTGTTGGATAGCTTTATCTGAAAAATTTAATTGTTTGAAGAAAATTGCATGTGCTCAACTGTCAGCGTTCGGTTCAACTTACCTCTGTGAACAAATTTTTCATATATGAGAAGTATTTTGAATTCACATAGAAGTTGTCTAACACTTGAACATTCGAAAGCCTGCATGAAGCTAAAAGTGACAAATTACACACCTAATATTGAGAAATTGTGCAAAGAAATGCAGGGACAAGGCTCACATTAATCAATTAATAGCTGTAACTAATAAAGAAAATGATTAATAACAGAATTTTTGATAACTTGTTTGTATTCAAACTATGTACTGTACAATGTTTTATTACAATAAAAATGTAATTTTTAATTTTGTTTTTTAACACCTAAATGACTAAGTTATTATACGTTAAGAAGAATTATAACATCTAAAGAAATATCAAGATGCAGTAAGATTAGAATATATAAAACTATTATAAGACCGGTAATCATGTATGGTTCCGAAACTTGGACACTGACAAGAAAACTTGAACAGTTGAGAAGATTTGAAAGGAAAATTCTGAGAAGAATATATGGACCAGTACAGGATAGAGGAGAGTGGAGAATTAGAAATAATAAAGAACTCGACGATTTATATGAAAATCCTGATATTGTAACAGAAATTAAAAGAGGGAGATTTTGTTGGATTGGGCATTTAGAATGGATAGATCCCGAGAAAACAGTGTATCGGATGTACAGAGAAAGACCATAGGGAAGAAGACCGAGAGAGAGACCAAAAAAGAGATGGGAAGAGGATGTGGAGGATGATTTGAGAATGATGGGTGTGAGTTGTTAGAAAGGGAAAGCCCAAGATAGAGAGGAATGGGTGAAAATCCTAGATGAGACCAAGGTCCTTTAGGGACTATGAGTGCCAAAGACAGAGAGAGAGAGAAAACACCTAAATGACTGATTTCCATCATTACTGGGAAACAAAATATTATAAAAATAAACTAAAATGTATAAAATATTTTCNTAAGCCGGAAAGTACGGTACAGTACATTAAATACAATATAAATTAAAACAAAAAAGTATAAAAGTTCTTCAAAGGAATTTGTTTTTGAAGAACTGCTTTTCTTTGATACTTTGTTAACTGCTTCTGACATAAAATAATTAACGATACTACAATACATTGTTCCGAAACATTTCCTTTTTCTAAGTTGGAAATAATTGTAACTCGTAGTTTGTAACTTATAATTCGTAAGTCTTAACTATATTTATATTTATATATATTACCAATATTTACAAAAATCATAAATAATATATGCCAGATTGTATGCTTGCTAAATGTGCAAGAATTTTTAAGTTTCTGTTGCCCAGTTATTGTTTACCTGAATTTTCTGCACTTCTTATCCATATAAATGTCTTTGGCTACTTTATACAGACATGGTATTCAAGACCTCCAAATAGTAAGTACATTGAAAATTCTGAACACATTAAGCTTCTGAAAACCTTATTATAGAATATTGGGGGTAGCAATTTTAATGCATTCTGGTGGCATACCAGATGTGCAGTCTGATCACAACTGTAATTGTTTGCATACCTACTGATGATGGGATGGCATAACATTTTGATCAAACTCAGAGAGGATATAGTGCATCCCCAACAACTGATATGTGCCAAGGAGTAAGATGCAATACTTAATTAAAATTAAAAGAGAAAGTTGAGGTTGAAAATTGCAAATCATGTAAAACATGATTTGCAATTTTCAACCTCAATTTTCTCTTTTAATTTTAAGCTTTAGAATTTCTACCATTTGTATACTGGCTGGTGGGGTTGTGCCAGTTTTGTGATCATGAAGTTTATGTTTTGAATCTCAATGATATCAACTTTTTTTATACAAAACTATAATTTATAATTTTTTCTTGGTGTTTTTTAATTTATTATATTTATTTAAAAGTTATTTTTGAACATTAGTGTATAGTATGTATGGAATTTGTACTAACACTTATTTATAATTCATTTGGGAAGAGGAATAGATTTAAACAAAATTATGATTATTCAAGACCAATTTTGTTAATAAAAATGTCTTTTTTTATTAACATTGTTCAATCTGTTTGCTTTCTATGAGCACAATTTTGTGGATGATGTTTATTGTTTCACATGCTTCTACAAAAATTATTTCTGCAGTGTGCACATTGAATAAATGCAGACTTTTACAATAAGAAGAATATTTACATGCCACTGGAAAAACAAATTTGATTAATGTTTAAAAACACTTCTCTATCATCAACTAATTTGGAGGAGAATCATTCATACCATATTTACATTCATACATTGGAAAATATCAGCGTGCTCGATGTTTTTTCTACCACCTTCACAACTTTTGAAATTGTTGAAGAACCTTTGGCTGCAATTAGGTCTTGATTTTGAAGGATGCTTTCATAATATGTAAATTTTGTAATGTGTGCAGTGATTCTTCTGCAGAACACATTTCTATGCTATTGATGTTAGCATGAGATATCAAAGCCATTTTTTCATTCTTTAGCAAACAAAGATGCAATTATAGATGTATTTAGGTTGAACAATGACTTTGTTGCCATAGTAAGTACATACTGTACATGAAAATACAGAAAATGTTTTGTTTTTAGATGAATAATGTTAGGAAGTATTTGTTAATTGCTTTCAAAATTGACTCTTACTTGAAACAGATTGATTTTATTGTTTTATTACCCTGTTTATTGTGCATTTGTAGTTTTCTGAAAATAAATCAGTTCTTCTCTCTTACAATATTATAAATTTAAAAATATTAAAAATTATAATTTTGTATAAAAATGAAAACAAAAAAAATACATTGATAGCACCGAGATTCAAAACACGAATTTTCAACCTCAATTTTCTCTTTTAATTTTGAGTATTGTGCCTTACTGCTTGGCACATGTCAGTAGTGTTGCCACCTTTTCAAAATCGCTTACCTGGATGGCAGGTTAGGTTTGT
Organism: Centruroides sculpturatus; assembly: GCF_000671375.1. NCBI lineage: Eukaryota > Metazoa > Arthropoda > Arachnida > Scorpiones > Buthidae > Centruroides > Centruroides sculpturatus. The sequence continues at coordinate 278,488 of NW_019384821.1, forward strand.
TCGAACAGAAGTCCTGATGCATGTGCAATGTCATTTTACAATGCGAAGAATAACGTGCATGCCGGTTCTAAATCAGTTACAGTTAGGGACTAGGGACTTGCATAGGAGTAACATAAGTAACCTAAATTAAAAAGAATAGATAGATATACTCTAAGCAAATGTTTTCACTATGTTTATATCCATTTCAGATAGAACTGTCCAATTACTGCAAAACTCAGCATACCCTAATTCAGATATGACACATAACCCCCTTTAACCCCCACTGACCTTTAACAACCAAAATTTAATAGCATAATCCCCTGATACACAAAACCTCCTTGCAAAATTTCAGAAAATTCTAGCTATGTCTCATGAGGGAATGGCATGACATTGGCGTCACTGATTTTGATCAAACTTGGTAAGGTTATAGTGCATCCCCAATGACTGACATGTAGTGTTACCACCCATCCAGTTTTCACCTGAACAGTCCAGGAATTGACTCGCTGTCTGGATGAACTATTAATTTTTGTCCAGGAATTTCGTAGAAATTGTGAAATTATGATGAAACAAAGTTCTTGCAAATATTTTTACAAATTTACACTATTTTAACAGCGAAAGAACTCACACTAAAACTCGTCTGCAATTCTGCCATGCTAGTCTGTTTACATTGATATGTGGCACGCACCCTTTTTTTTTTTGATGTGCACATCTATGAGCTAGGTTATTTTTGTTTACAAGAAACATCATACAGTTGGAAAAGTATGCTAGGCTATTTGTAAGTCATTTTTGTTAATAATTTCAGCCTCAGGTAGAACTTAGTCTGATTATAACTTTCTTTATCAAGGAGAATGTCTTTGTGTTTAATATGACTGAATTAACAAATAATAGCTTTGATTAAAAATAAAAATATAATGCTAAGCTTTAATTTCAGCTATTTTATTCTAACTTCAAAATGTTTAAAACATCTTGAAGGACATCTTCAGTGCTTTCAGGTAGAATTTAGATTTCTAAAAAGAACATTGATTTTTAATGTTGATTATTTTGAATCATCATTTTTTGAAATTTCTGACATATTTTTAAACATTTAAAGCAAATATTATTTTTAGAAATCTAATTCTACATGGAAGCACTAAGGATGATCTTGAGAAGGTTAAAAATGTTTTGAATTAGAATAAAATAGAAGAAGTTAAAGATTAGCAATATATATATATATATATATATATAAACTCTTATAATTTTTTTTTCCTCGATATATTCCAATTTATTCGTGGGTCGATGCATTCTCTAAGACAAAAGTGACTTTAGCCAAACCATTCTGTTATCTGTCTTCATGTACTTTGATTGCCTAAAGGGTCATTGACGTTCGATGGAGCTCTTCCTACTGCAAAAGTCTCCCTTGCTGCTTCTACGGTATAGAAAAAAATACAAAAATAAAAAGATTTTTCTATTCCCTTCTCACTTTTATTCGTTAGTAACATGCTAATTCTATTATTAGAACAAAAGGTATTACTCAAGATACTTAACAAATCTGTAACAAACATGTTCAAGAAAATTCTCCCTTTTCTGATATTGAATTATACCTTAATGATTTTAATTAGAAAATGCTATTTTGCTTTTACAAAACACACATTTACACGTCCTTTCCACCATATTTAATTAATAAACTTTCTCTTTTATTACCGTATTTACAAAACGGGAATTTTTCTCTTGTGTTTATTATTCGAAATTCTCTGCTTTATTTTTTGTTGGTTTTGTCTGTATTTCTTTTATTTTTAACTTATTAAAAACATTTATAATACAGCCAATCCTCCAAACGACGGCCACTGACAGGAACGTTAAAAATGGTTATTATTTGGAGGTTATTTTGTACGCAGTTTTGTCGATGAAAAAGTGTCCGCCGTTTACAGGTGGACGTTATTGGAGGTTTTATTGTATATATAACGAGTAATTATTAATTGTCACATCGTTACAATGCCGGGTTGCAATTTTTAATCATATTTTTAAATTATTTAATATAAAATATATGCTCTCGATCTCGAATTAGTAATATTTTACCCCTGTACATCATACTTTTCCTGATTACAACAGAGTCATGCNGGCAGAAAAATATAATAAAAATTCTTCAAATTCGTCCCAGTTTTACGAGATATTAAACAGAAGATAATTGAAAATTCTAAGCAAAGATAATTGAGATTTATTTTACTCGTTTATAAATTGTTTTATGATCACACGAAAAGATTCATCTAATCAAGTTGTACGGATCTGTTCAACATTTAAACACGTCGACAGTCCCTCGAAATGTATACTTTAACTGCGATCACACGATTTGAATAACATTATCTCAGACAGTTATCATCTAGTAATAGATTATAAGCATCTGGTAACGTGACGGAAAAGTAGTGATTATTTTTCTTTGCATTGTGATCAAGAGAAAAATACCAAGCGTGATTTGAACTCGAAATGTTAAATAATTCGAGATAATTAAAACATAAGAGCAGAAAAGTACAGAAAGATTTAATACTCTACAAGCCTAGACCATACCAGAGACATTTAACACTCCCTAAATTAAATTAAGAACCATCTGTTTCTGAAATACAGTTAATTTATATTAAAATTCAGTAAACATATAAACGAGAGAAAGTGTTTACGTTATATAAAATATTACCTTTCTCTTTCATTTAATAAAGTAAAATAATTATTGTAGGAAAGGTTATAATGAAAATTAATTAAAAAAAAATAAGGGATTGTTTACTATTTTTAGAAGAAAGAGAAACAAAATAAAATGTCACATCATTACTTTTCGATTTTCTATAATACGACTTTTTGATTCGGAAACGTCACCTTTACCTGTTGTTATAATGAGAAAAACATAATTACAAGATTCCAGAGATGAAGAATTATTCTGATTTTCTTAAGAGTACAATTACTTGTCAGAAACAAGACATTAAAAAAGCATGAAAATAAGCGAGATGCACAGATGAAGAAATTTTCTTTTCAAAAGTTTTGTTGATTGGATTTTTTTTCTTTCTTTCTTTTTATCTTTCTTCCCCCATTTTTTTTCCTAATCTCTTTCCCTTCGTTGGTTTAGATTGAATTTTATTTTATTATTTTATTTCATTTTAATGTAAAAATATTCATATATTTAAGAAAACTGTAAAGTGTTTTGTAATTCTTCTTCTTCTTCTTCTTCTTTTTCTTTTTTTTTTCTATACTTTTCACTGTACATTCGTAATTGGAGCTATTCATTTCCTGTAAAAAAATTGATTTAAAACGATTTAAAAAATAAAAAATAAAAAACTTTTGAAGAAAGACATTTACTCGATACTAGGTGGCGTGATAGCTAATCACGTGAGTGAAATGGATTAAATGCGAACACGTGGAGAAATGGATTAAAATTTTAATCATATTGAAAAAGATTATTTTTCTTTTCTAAAAATCTGAACAGCTGATGAAATGGATTAAAATCTTAACACGTGAAAAGATGTGTTAAAAATAGAAACGAAATAGATTATTAACGTGACAGACGGAATTAAATCAAAACTTGAAAGCATGCAAACGTTAAAAAAAAAAACTAAATTCAGAAGAAATTTATAAAATAAAGTAAGAAATAATAAATTAAAATACAAATTACATGACAAATGACGTTTTTAATTCGTTAGACTGTCTTTTACTTTTAATAGAAAATAAATTAAAAAAATAAATTTCAACTTAGTTTAAATTCTAAAAACGCGTTTTTTGAATACAACAAAAATCGACTTTAAAAAAAATTATTTTTTCTTCTTTATTTATTAGACTTTCAAACTGAAAATAAATTATAAGGAAGGTTTTGTGTAATTAAAAAATTTATCATTCGGAATATCACGTGATAAAAAAACGAAAATTGAAAAGTGAAAAACACGTGACGGTAAGAAATTTGAGAAAATATCACGTAAAAAAATCGAAATTTAATTTTTTATAAATAAATAAATAAATTTAAAAAAGCGTTTTAAAATTTATTGGAAAAATTATTCTAAATTTAGATTTTTCGTTTATTTCCCATTAAATTAATAAATAAATAATAAGAATTTTAAAATATAAATTTGTCTTTTCTTGTGTAACTTTTTGCACTTGTTCATGATTGCCTTTTAATGTTAAATTTAAAAATAAAAAAATGAAATAAGAGAAAGAAAGATTGATATTCTTTACGATAAGATGTCTTTAATTTTAATATGCAATTATAAGAAGAAAAAAATTCGTTTTATATATATTTTTTTTTTCTCCCTTATTTTCTTATTTTAAATACTTCATAAAAATAACAACCATGTGTTAGTTCTCATCATCCTAATTAAAAATATATCTAGAAAGCACACTTGCTAATTACCAAAAAAGAAAAAAAATATTTATATAAAACTTGATTAAGGTCTTAAAATTTTCGAAAATATTTCCCTTTTTATTCATTAAAAATTTATTCTTTCTTTTCAAATCAATAAATAAATTGATAGTTTATTTATTTATTTATCTTAAATTAACAGTATTTTTATTGTAAAGAAAAAATGTAATTAAAAAATAAATAAAATTGGAAAATATCAAAAGAATTTTTAACGATATGCTCATAAGTCTGATTAATTTTGACTTGATTAACTTTAATGAGTAGAATAATTTATTTGGAAATGTTTACAGGACTGTGTAATGTTTACCAATTAAAAATATGTAGTATACGATTTTTATGTTTATTTTATTTTATTATTTTTATTTTTTTTTATTACTGTAGAAGTAAATATTTTTCGTGGGATATGGGAGTTGGGTAAATGTAGAAAGGATGGTAATGGGATTCTACGTTATCTTTCAAAGCTGCTGGAATTAATTTGATTAAAGATTAATAAATGAATATTCTATGCCATTAATTAAATTAATTATTGTCGTGTTTGTATCAAGAAATTATTGAATTTTACATCAAAACTGTTTAAAAAAATGTACTTCGTTTGCATGTTTGTAATTCGGCTGCAATTTGAAAAATTATAGACCTATAAATTTTTATCGTCGTCCGTCTGTCTGTCTGTTATCAATTTACTATATACGAAACTTTCACTTTGGGCCTATAGTCGCGTGGTTTCAATTCAAAATGTTCCCCTAAAAGGAGTTAGATAGCTAGCACGACTCCATTGCTAATGGAAAAGTATGATGTACAGGGGCAAGACACTACTAATTTGAGATGGAGAGCATATATTTTAAATTAAATAAATTTTAAAATGTGATTAAATTTAGCAGCACAGCATTTTATAATCATGTAAATCGATATAATTTCTATATTTTACTTTGTATTTGTTAACTTATATTTAATATTAATTTATATAAACGCTATGATAGTAAATTATGTTTTAATTTCATGTTTATACGAGTTAAACTATAGTTATTATTATCGGAGCTACGTTTATATGGTTCATCATTAAGACAGTTCTAAATATTTTGCATTTATATTCAGGATTATTATAATATATCTATTTTATACTGTTTGCCTATTGATTAAATTTTGTATTATTGGATATGATGCAGGGAAGACTGACACTGTTTCACCACTGTTTTGTTCAGCTGTGTGCAACTATTTTGAATATTTTGAGATCGACTTTTACATTTAAATTATGTCGTTATCTTTTATAGAATATCAATTAACAATTGCCCCATGAATAGGGGAATTGTGAGTGCATGACGCCCAAACTAATGAGTAGCCCCTACCAATTACATTTCAATGCAGTTGCATTTAATTAGTACGCAGCAGAAGTGATGTATAGCTCTATGCAATGTTTGTGTCACCCTGTATATAATATATATTATATATACAGTGTTAATACATAGTGGATATAATATATATTGTATATAGCTATAAACAGTATTAATTACAATAGTTAATTATACTTTCTGTATTGAAAACATAAACTTCTTTAAATTCTAGAAATAATTTATATAAAACGAATAATTATTTATTATGATATCGTCACAATGCCGGGTTGAAATTTAATAATCATATTCTTAATTTATTTAATTTAAAATATATGCTCTCCATCCCAAATTAGTAATGTTTTGCCCCTGTAAATCATACTTTTCCTGTTAACAACAGAGCCATGCCGGTTATCTATGTAATGCATTAAGGGGAAAACGTTTTCAAATTGGAGGCCAATTAATTCTAGAATTGCGTATAATATCGTAAATATAGATAATATATTAAAAATATATGTTATAAAACGTGAAAATACACAAATAATTTTTAATATATTGAACTGAATTTAACATAGAAACTCGTAAAAGTTTATGGAAATAAGAAAAGTATATACATAAATTCCAATTTAAAGCAGAAGCTTTTAATATATATTAAAATAAAATTTCACTCTGATATTTTTAAAGTCTTTATTAACTATTAAATTCATATTTTCCATTACATTTTTGAAACGAGGTGTATGCATTTACTAATACACTTTATGTTTTATTTATTCGATTACTGTTACGACTGTTTCATATTGGATTCTTTAAAAGAGGAGAAAATGGACTAAAAATTGTTCAACTAATGGAAACAATATTTCACTAAATACATTTTGTCTCGTTGAAAAATAAAAGGAAAATTCGATACGATACTGAGTAAAACGTACAGAGGTTTTAATATATATTATTTAATTAACTATAATACGTACAGTATATCAGGCGCTTGTTTCATTAATTAAATAGTTAATTAAGCGCGTGTGTTAATTATATTTTGAGTCAGTAAATATAAAATTATTGAAAAAGTATACAGTCTTAATCAATATAAGTTAAGTCAAAATATGTATGTATGCATGTATGTTAAGTAAAGGGTTCAACGTATCCGCACAACCATGAATATTCATTGACATCCTAGAAAAAACACTGTGGGTATTCCCTAAACACCCCTAAAAACAATATAAAACAGTAAATTTCTGTGATATCCAGCATAACTATAGTACATAATTATTTTACTTACTGTAATCTTTATATACTGTACATTTGTATATGTTTCTTATCGTGATTGTACATATATAATATAATGTAGACGAACGTATTCATTTGTATACATATCTGTATACTTAATGTTTATTATATTATGTAATATAATTATTTCTTATATTTATTATATTATATAATATAATAAACATTAAATATACAGAATTTCCACAAATTTGTCCGTTTTATTCAGGTTTACTGTATATAATTTACAGTAATAAGTAACAGAAATCTACAGAATATTTTTCCGGTTTGGCAGGTTTCCGTGTGAAACAAGTTTTTAAAGCATAGAAAATCTCTCCCTTTCGATTGCAGACAGGTTTCTGTTTTATTCAGGTTCCGTTTTGGGCAGGTTTTACTGTATTATTATAAACTATAATGCTAGTTAGATAAACAATAAGTTACAAGTATATTAATGTAGAGGTATATTGATGTAGCAGTTATATTTACTTTCTTACAACCGCAACGTTAGAACAATAACCATTTTTCCACAAACTCCAGGCGAATCTACCACATAAAAAAGCATAAAGGAAAGTCGTAATGGTTTGTTTTTATATCACGAAATTAATGGGGGAAAAAAGTAGATATTTAATCTTCAAACATTTACATTCATTCATTGCTTTATTTAAAAGAAAGAAAAGAAGAGAAAAAAATTACAATTTACAAATGGAAGGATGCTATTAAATATTTTCGGCATGAGTGACAATTATGTCCTTTCTTCGATCATGATACAATGCATTTTTTTTGTTTTTTAACTATTAAAAGTACAATTTTCTTTGTAAATTCCCTGTTTAACAAGTGGATATTCGGTTTCTAGTAGCGAAATTACCGTATCAGACTTATGCTATTTTTGTCGTTTCTGTAAGTCAGACATTTAACACGATGAATGTCTTTACTTTCTTTACATCACGTGTTCTTTTTTACATAAAATAAAACCATTTTCCGCCTTTTTCTTACATTGAGTTGTGCTAATTATTAATGTAAACAGAACTGTACACGATACACATCTCGTAAATTTCGTGTAGTTATTATTCTCTTGTATTTATTATTCGAGAGCAGATACGAAAATATTGCGGGAAGAACTCCCCGATTAACTGTATAAGAACTTTCGGTATAGAGAGGAAGTCACGCGATTTCAATTTAAATTTGTTTCCCTGAATGAAGTTACATAGATGACCGGCATGAGTCTTTTGTTATAGGGAAAAGTATGATTTACAGGGGCATGAAATTACTAATTTGAGATCGAGAGCATATATTTTAAATTTAAAATATGATTAAAATTTGCAGCCAGGTATTGTAATGATGTCACAATAATTTTTGTTGGTATAAAATAATTTTTAATAAGTTTTATCTATATTTAAAATAGCAATATATATATATATATATATATATATTTAT
>NW_019384821.1:287179-307916 GCF_000671375.1 Centruroides sculpturatus
AAACTCTTATAATTTTTTTTCCTCGATATATTCCAATTTATTCGTGGGTCGATGCATTCTCTAAGACAAAAGTGACTTTAGCCAAACCATTCTGTTATCTGTCTTCATGTACTTTGATTGCCTAAAGGGTCATTGACGTTCGATGGAGCTCTTCCTACTGCAAAAGTCTCCCTTGCTGCTTCTACGGTATAGAAAAAAATACAAAAATAAAAAGATTTTTCTATTCCCTTCTCACTTTTATTCGTTAGTAACATGCTAATTCTATTATTAGAACAAAAGGTATTACTCAAGATACTTAACAAATCTGTAACAAACATGTTCAAGAAAATTCTCCCTTTTCTGATATTGAATTATACCTTAATGATTTTAATTAGAAAATGCTATTTTGCTTTTACAAAACACACATTTACACGTCCTTTCCACCATATTTAATTAATAAACTTTCTCTTTTATTACCGTATTTACAAAACGGGAATTTTTCTCTTGTGTTTATTATTCGAAATTCTCTGCTTTATTTTTTGTTGGTTTTGTCTGTATTTCTTTTATTTTTAACTTATTAAAAACATTTATAATACAGCCAATCCTCCAAACGACGGCCACTGACAGGAACGTTAAAAATGGTTATTATTTGGAGGTTATTTTGTACGCAGTTTTGTCGATGAAAAAGTGTCCGCCGTTTACAGGTGGACGTTATTGGAGGTTTTATTGTATATATAACGAGTAATTATTAATTGTCACATCGTTACAATGCCGGGTTGCAATTTTTAATCATATTTTTAAATTATTTAATATAAAATATATGCTCTCGATCTCAAATTAGTAATATTTTACCCCTGTACATCATACTTTTCCTGATTACAACAGAGTCCTGCCGGTCATTTATGTAATTCCGTTTATGGAAAGGCCACACAAAGTCTTTCCATACCTGGTCTTCGTTTTCACCTATCTAACTCCCTTTTAGAGATGGAGGAAGGACAGACAGACAGACGAACGACAGTAGAATTTATAGGTCTACAGCTTTTTTTTTTTTAAATTGCAGTCCAATTACATGGACTTACTGTTTTACTAAGGAGCTAAGCTTGAAAACAAGCTCAAGTAGAGATGCCAAGAGTCCAAGAGGTTCCAGTAGAACCATCAAGAAGAAGCCTCAAACATTTATTTCCCCAATATTTATTCTTCAACATAAAAAATATATATAATATAAATTAAATTTTCCATTAATTTCTAATTGTTTTACAGATTTTATTCTTATAATTTTTATGGCTTTCACAGAGTAGTGAAGGCCCTAGTGAATGTCAAAGATCTCAAACTTATTTTTTTAACCCCTAATTATAAATTAATCAGTCTACTTTATAAGCATTATTATACATTATAAGCATTAATTATATGATTTTAAACCAAAATATGTAATAATATACATAATTTTACTTGCTTACAAGGCCTATTTTCTTATACATTTGACACGTTTACTTTACGTTATTCTTTGGAATCACTATCAAATCTTTTTTAGTTTTTATTATATATATATTTTTTTATATGTTTACTTTTTCTCTTGTATACTCGGTGTTGTTGCAATTCCTTGTGTTTTTCTTGTGTTTTTTGTGTGTGTGATCTCGATGCCATAGTAGTTTCTGGTGTTCAAATTTTCTTTTTATGTGTTCCTCGTGTAGTTTTTTTCATTGTTTCTCGCTGTAATTTATTATTACTTTTTTTTCCTATCAATTTTATTCTCATAAATGTTTCACTTATATAACTCAGTTACTTTATAATATATATATATATATATATTTTTCCCTCTACTACTTACTTATAAAGTATATAATTTAACACTATAATAAGCATTTTTAATCGCATTTTTCTTAATTATAATTATTAAATTACTAATTAATTATAGTATTTTTATATTTTTATTAACAGAATTTTGCATATAAATTAGAAAATTGAGTTTATTTCATGCCCTTAACTTAATTTACCTTTAAATTAGCATACTTATAAGCATTACTCTTTGTTACATCCTTACACAACTCTACAAAAACACAATATTTGAACGTTATTTTCCTTCAGGATCATTAATTAATTATCATATAATTAATTAGTATAAAATAAATATGTCACTACGCGTATAGTACGTAACAAACGGCATAAAAGCTAGAAACAATTAGTTTCGATAATTGAAAACCCCCTTTTTAAAAGTGGGAAACATTTTAAATAGGGATCAAAATTAGCTTCAATTAATTAATTAATTAATTGAAAGAGGAAAATAATGAATGAAGAAAAGGGATGAGTAATGAATAATCTGGTTGTCGGTAGGACAAGTACAATGAGTAATAATGTCAGTGAGAAGGGGAGAGAACAGCTAAGTAGAATATATCTGAATAAATGAGGATATAGAAATCGAATGTATTATGGAGGAGATTTTGACGATAGAAATGTTAGATAAAGAGAATGGAGGATGAAAGAGCATTTCTTATAACAGGTTTGAATTGATTTTCATGATTACTCTTCATTTTTTTTTTTTTTTTTTTGGAGAATTCACCCCAACAATAGAATTGTTTTGTTTGTTTGTGTATACATACAGACAAACGCATGGGCGATCTGAATAGGGGAAGGGCTTTCTGTATGAAACTAGGTGTTACTAACGTTCGAAACCCGGTAAACGCCACGTGGCCAACCTAAGAATGTTCAAAAATTGTTTTCTGGGATTTAAATGTTCAATGTTAATAAAATGCAATTATAACCTTATTCATATATTGATTATAAATAAATAATCGATGCTTACTTCTTTCTACGTATATTTTTAAACGCTTACTTCTCTGTAGACACTAAGAAGGCCCTTTTTTTATCATTCACGTTCTTCCAGGCCCATAAAGGTCGTCTGACATGTTGTTATAATTAGTGTAATATACACAATTAAAAATTTTGGCTTTGATATTAAAAATACCAAATAAATTGTATGTTTAAAACAATTTATTTAATCATTTTTAACCAAAAATTTCTAATTTTTTTAGTGATTTTGTCCCCTCGAGATCGAATATTACTGGTTGACAAATGATAATTTTACATCCTAATAATTCAACGATGTATATTGCCTTATTATAATTAACATAAACCCATTTAATTCTAAATTATTAATCTAAATTATACAATCAAATTCAAACTGAATGATATGATCTATATTAATAAGACCATAAATCGACTTTTAATATCTTCGTGTGTAGATTATTTCTGTTTACTCTAAATAGTAAGATTCACACTTTAATGTAACCTAGCAAGTAAGATTAAGATTATATAAACACACGAGCAGTGTACACGTTCCTAGTACATGTGCACCGGTGGATTTAGCAAACGTATTTATGAACCATTAGGTCTACACTAATTTAACTAACAACCTTAAAGTTTGGACTCCATTAGTAAGCCATAGATTAGTAAGACACTTGTATGTGAATACGTAACCACATATATTATATTGACCCTTAATAATTGTTCATTATTTTAAACATTAGCAAGAACTTCATTAATTTATCTGTTCAATTTATGGATTCAACTGTACTCAATTTTAATAGGGGTGGTGTTTGCACTTAGCTGCACTTGCTTACCTTATATGTAGAGTATAGTATATGTAAGCAAGTGCAGCTAAGTACAAACACTACCCCTATTAAAATTGAGTACAGCTGAATAGTATACTCAATACTATATAGTGTATATAGTATATGTACTCTATACAGTACTATATACTATACTATGTATACATATTGTATATAGTATACACTATATACACCAGTGTATAATATATAGTTACACTTCATTACAGATTATCTATTGTACAATTACGTATTTAACTGTATGTACTTTTTTAAATTGGTATAGCTTAACGTAATTTATGTACACCCCTTATAATTGGCGTAGCGCATAGTTACTGGAGTAACCGTAGACCAAAAACACGAGTAATGCGGATAACGAGACATATTTATTGATATAAAACTCGATATTGTTGTGACATTAATTTACTCGCGACAGATCGAGGTACACTCGAATGACGTTGCTTGTGTTCTTATTCAAAGAATCCTCGAGAGAGCACGAGACACTCATTCACGTAAATCTCCAAAGTGCAATGTATTGATTCTATTCACTTTTTTATGATCTTAATCAATACACAACTACAATAAACAAATTGCTAACGTCTAAACAATATAAACAATGGAAAGGGGGAGGGAAACGAATTTAAATTTTCGAATAAATAAATAAATATTTTAATGAAATTTTTTTAAAAAAAAAAGAAGAAAGAAGAATATTTTTAAGAAACTGGAAAGAAAAATGAAAGTAAAAATAATATTTTCGGTTGGTCGAATGAAATTGCTTTCAGAGTTATAAATAGTTATTCATAAATAAATTAAATTTAGTTGATTCTTTCAAGATAAAATGAACTTCAATAATATATGAAGCCAGTTAGATTTTTATATGTAAAGTATATACGTACAGACATACAAATGTATACATTCTTTACTAACTTAAACTTGTTTATTTAATTTATAGTCGAAAATATTTACTTAAATAAAGTTTTCTTTTTGATATTGTTTCAATATAAATGAATAAGTTTTGAGAAAGTTGATACAATAGTTTATTTTCTTGGCCTTTTCTTATTTCTTCTGTGTTTTACTATTATTTTTGGTGTCTTTGTATAAGGAAAAGTTACTTAAATTTTAATTTTAATCCTTTATAAATATTAAAAATGTCGACTTTACTAACTTTATATTGAACTTTGCACGTGTCCAAGATCAATTGGGGAATTAAAACAATGATTATCCTTACTTAATTTAATAAATTAACTTCTGTAAGTAATGTGAATAATATAAAATTTATGTATATATATTCAAGTTAAGGATACAAGTTGCTACTTTAAGAAAATTATATATTTTATTCCACTGTTTTAGATATAAGTAAGGAGGAACTTGAACCTAGAGGAAATATATTAAGGTCCTATACCGAATTAAATTATTGTATTAAAGAAAATATACATACGAGAAAAGTGATATAGACCTCCTAACTCCTCGGAAGAATAGGTTAATTTGCTCATTTCCCCCCCCTTCTGGGCGTCTATAAACCTTATATATACACATATTTAACAGAGTGATGCATTGTATAAATATTGCTTTAATAAAGATCAATTGGGGTAGAAAAGGTGTATCCTCATTATTTGATAAAATAAAACCTAATATAAAACTGTATAATTATATTTTTCATTGTGTTTAAGACCACTCGAACTTAAGAGGAATATACAACAATATCATTTCCTATTTCCTCTTGTCATTTTCTCATATTCACTCAATTGTTTCATATAAAATAGCATTAAATTTTAAAAAATAAGGCTAGTAAAGTATTTTTATAACAGAGTAATGTTTTATATGTTTACATGAACGTTGCATTTATCAAAATTTAATTGAGAAATGAAAAATGAATTGCCTCTTATTTTCATTCTTCTTCATCCTTTTCAACAAGGAAAAAAAAAAAAAAGCTAATTTAAATCTTCTTCATTGCTTTTACGATATAAAATTATATCTACCGATCAAAAATTGTTTACGTAAAGGCTATTTCTATAAAATAATTACATTTACAGCATTTATTTTGGTATAAGAATATCATTACAGAGTAAAAGAACGTCTCCATTATCTAAATTCAGTGCAATTTATTATGTTTTTATATACGAATTTTAACATTATAATATTAAATAGATTTATGCTAAAATAGATTTTAAATATTCTTGTAGGTTTTTCTGAATTAATTCTGAAATCAAAACTCGTATTCTTGACAGAGACTAATTCAACTTTGGCATTCTCATCTGTGTAGAAAAAGAATATATATTATTTATTCTCACGAAATATTTTGAATAAATGTTCTATTTACTTGAATTAAAATTGCAAAAACATATCCGCATGTAATTCTATATATTTTTTTCTATTTATTGAATATACACTTACAAGAAACCTGAGCATCGTGAAAAAATTTATTCAAGCCAGCATTGCAAGAATTCGAGAAAATTTCTTGTTTCCTTAAATAAGAAATAAATATAAATTGAAATAATAAAAATATATACATTTTTACAGTTGAAATTATTACAAAAATTATGTTTTTATGGCTACAATTTATAGTAGAGTTCCTCAGTTATGCATTATCCTATGTGAAAAAAATAATAACCAACATAAATCCCAAATCGAGCTATTATAAAGTCATTACCTGTTGTAAGAGTATCGAAATTTAAATTTTGACCATATCTAGGGAGGTTAAAAATCGAAAGACGATAACAGGAGATATCCTTGAATAAAAATACGTAAAGTCAACACTGTATATGGGGTCTCATAAATTAAAATATTCCTTCACCCATGAAGTTATAAATGCACTTCACATACATCTATACCATAAACAGAGGTGCACTTTTTTACATATTTACACGTGCCCACATTGCCGCAGAATATATAATTAACGAGCAATTATTTATTGTCATATCGTCACAATGCCGGGCAGCAATTTTTAATTTATTTAATTTAAAATATATGCTCGCGATTTCAAATTAGTAGTGGCTTGCTCCTGTAAATCATACTTTTCCTTATAATAGCAAAGTCATGCCGGTCATCTATGTAATTCTGTTCTGGGGAAACTTTTTAAATTGAAATCACATGACTTCCGGTTCGTACCGGAATTTCGTATATAATTAATCGGAGCCTCCTGCCTCTAATATTTTCAGATCTATTCTTGATTTTCACCCATCTAAGATAGGTGAGAATCGAGATTAAGGAAGGAAAGACACGCAGTGGATATTTATAGGTCTACAAATATTATTTAGTTGAAAGCCAAATACAAAAAAATACATTAATATTTTTCTTATTATAAATGTAATCGGCTCAAGCAAACGAAAAATCATTTTAAGCAGTTAAAATAAAGAAAATTCACGGTGGAAACGAAGAGAATTTAGTGTATAACGTTAGTAAAATGAAATTTCAAGCAAAAGTAACAGTAATACTTTAGAGAGAAAAATAGAAATGTTTGTACTTCTTAATCTTGTAAGTGCTAATGCCATTAGGAATTCTCAACAGCAGCCTTTTTACATCATGCAAGTGTTATGAATGTGGCACTACCAATTTCCCTTTCCGATCATGCTTCATGTAAGCACGAACGAATTTTCTAGAGTAAAAATCTAATTTAAAAAAAAAGTTTTTGTTGCTACTNTAAATCGATATAATTTCTATATTTTACTTTGTATTTGTTAACTTATATTTAATATTAATTTATATAAACGCTATGATAGTAAATTATGTTTTAATTTCATGTTTATACGAGTTAAACTATAGTTATTATTATCGGAGCTACGTTTATATGGTTCATCATTAAGACAGTTCTAAATATTTTGCATTTATATTCAGGATTATTATAATATATCTATTTTATACTGTTTGCCTATTGATTAAATTTTGTATTATTGGATATGATGCAGGGAAGACTGACACTGTTTCACCACTGTTTTGTTCAGCTGTGTGCAACTATTTTGAATATTTTGAGATCGACTTTTACATTTAAATTATGTCGTTATCTTTTATAGAATATCAATTAACAATTGCCCCATGAATAGGGGAATTGTGAGTGCATGACGCCCAAACTAATGAGTAGCCCCTACCAATTACATTTCAATGCAGTTGCATTTAATTAGTACGCAGCAGAAGTGATGTATAGCTCTATGCAATGTTTGTGTCACCCTGTATATAATATATATTATATATACAGTGTTAATACATAGTGGATATAATATATATTGTATATAGCTATAAACAGTATTAATTACAATAGTTAATTATACTTTCTGTATTGAAAACATAAACTTCTTTAAATTCTAGAAATAATTTATATAAAACGAATAATTATTTATTATGATATCGTCACAATGCCGGGTTGAAATTTAATAATCATATTCTTAATTTATTTAATTTAAAATATATGCTCTCCATCCCAAATTAGTAATGTTTTGCCCCTGTAAATCATACTTTTCCTGTTAACAACAGAGCCATGCCGGTTATCTATGTAATGCATTAAGGGGAAAACGTTTTCAAATTGGAGGCCAATTAATTCTAGAATTGCGTATAATATCGTAAATATAGATAATATATTAAAAATATATGTTATAAAACGTGAAAATACACAAATAATTTTTAATATATTGAACTGAATTTAACATAGAAACTCGTAAAAGTTTATGGAAATAAGAAAAGTATATACATAAATTCCAATTTAAAGCAGAAGCTTTTAATATATATTAAAATAAAATTTCACTCTGATATTTTTAAAGTCTTTATTAACTATTAAATTCATATTTTCCATTACATTTTTGAAACGAGGTGTATGCATTTACTAATACACTTTATGTTTTATTTATTCGATTACTGTTACGACTGTTTCATATTGGATTCTTTAAAAGAGGAGAAAATGGACTAAAAATTGTTCAACTAATGGAAACAATATTTCACTAAATACATTTTGTCTCGTTGAAAAATAAAAGGAAAATTCGATACGATACTGAGTAAAACGTACAGAGGTTTTAATATATATTATTTAATTAACTATAATACGTACAGTATATCAGGCGCTTGTTTCATTAATTAAATAGTTAATTAAGCGCGTGTGTTAATTATATTTTGAGTCAGTAAATATAAAATTATTGAAAAAGTATACAGTCTTAATCAATATAAGTTAAGTCAAAATATGTATGTATGCATGTATGTTAAGTAAAGGGTTCAACGTATCCGCACAACCATGAATATTCATTGACATCCTAGAAAAAACACTGTGGGTATTCCCTAAACACCCCTAAAAACAATATAAAACAGTAAATTTCTGTGATATCCAGCATAACTATAGTACATAATTATTTTACTTACTGTAATCTTTATATACTGTACATTTGTATATGTTTCTTATCGTGATTGTACATATATAATATAATGTAGACGAACGTATTCATTTGTATACATATCTGTATACTTAATGTTTATTATATTATGTAATATAATTATTTCTTATATTTATTATATTATATAATATAATAAACATTAAATATACAGAATTTCCACAAATTTGTCCGTTTTATTCAGGTTTACTGTATATAATTTACAGTAATAAGTAACAGAAATCTACAGAATATTTTTCCGGTTTGGCAGGTTTCCGTGTGAAACAAGTTTTTAAAGCATAGAAAATCTCTCCCTTTCGATTGCAGACAGGTTTCTGTTTTATTCAGGTTCCGTTTTGGGCAGGTTTTACTGTATTATTATAAACTATAATGCTAGTTAGATAAACAATAAGTTACAAGTATATTAATGTAGAGGTATATTGATGTAGCAGTTATATTTACTTTCTTACAACCGCAACGTTAGAACAATAACCATTTTTCCACAAACTCCAGGCGAATCTACCACATAAAAAAGCATAAAGGAAAGTCGTAATGGTTTGTTTTTATATCACGAAATTAATGGGGGAAAAAAGTAGATATTTAATCTTCAAACATTTACATTCATTCATTGCTTTATTTAAAAGAAAGAAAAGAAGAGAAAAAAATTACAATTTACAAATGGAAGGATGCTATTAAATATTTTCGGCATGAGTGACAATTATGTCCTTTCTTCGATCATGATACAATGCATTTTTTTTGTTTTTTAACTATTAAAAGTACAATTTTCTTTGTAAATTCCCTGTTTAACAAGTGGATATTCGGTTTCTAGTAGCGAAATTACCGTATCAGACTTATGCTATTTTTGTCGTTTCTGTAAGTCAGACATTTAACACGATGAATGTCTTTACTTTCTTTACATCACGTGTTCTTTTTTACATAAAATAAAACCATTTTCCGCCTTTTTCTTACATTGAGTTGTGCTAATTATTAATGTAAACAGAACTGTACACGATACACATCTCGTAAATTTCGTGTAGTTATTATTCTCTTGTATTTATTATTCGAGAGCAGATACGAAAATATTGCGGGAAGAACTCCCCGATTAACTGTATAAGAACTTTCGGTATAGAGAGGAAGTCACGCGATTTCAATTTAAATTTGTTTCCCTGAATGAAGTTACATAGATGACCGGCATGAGTCTTTTGTTATAGGGAAAAGTATGATTTACAGGGGCATGAAATTACTAATTTGAGATCGAGAGCATATATTTTAAATTTAAAATATGATTAAAATTTGCAGCCAGGTATTGTAATGATGTCACAATAATTTTTGTTGGTATAAAATAATTTTTAATAAGTTTTATCTATATTTAAAATAGCAATATATATATATATATATATATATATTACTATTCAAGTGGAATTATTTTTTGTAAAATTTGTAGCAACAAGACGGGTTTGTAGACCGAAAGAAAGTAAAGCAAAGCATTTTCTGCCTCATTGCTATTCAAGAGAGAAAGAGAGAAGGGGGTAAAGATAGTTTTGAATCGCATCGTGCAATCTTAAGTTTAGTTTTTGTCATAAACCGAAGAGTGGAAAAATTTTTCGACTCTACATGGATAAATGTTCACTATTCAAGGCTTATATTTTGGAAATTGCTTTGCTTTTCAGTCATATCCCGTTACCTTCGAGTAATAAAAGAAGTCAACAAGGTTTTGCTTCAAGTAACGTTCGACATAGAACAGTATGGAATTTATAAAAAAAAAAAAAATACCAAATAAGTACATATTTCCAGAAATTTTTGAAGAAATTGTTTATTTTTTTTTATATATTACTTAAGTTTCTAGAGGTATGGAGGGAATGTTTTTAAGAATTTTTACTTCTCTTAAGTCTAAATTACTGTATAACATTTAAGAATTTATGTAAATATTTGGAAGAAAATTTAGCGAAATGTTTTCTATAGCTTCATCTGACAGTTTTTTTTTTCTTTTTATTTATTCACAAAATTGCATAATTTTCAGTTTTTTTTATCCAGTTAAATACGAAAAAAATAAACATCTTATAACATTTAAATTACTTGTTTTTTTTTTAATATTACACTTAACAAAACAGAATATTAATGATATATTTTTGATAGAGAAAAAGAGGGAAAAAACCAGGGAAAATAAAGGATAATTCAGGATATTGACGGGAAAAAACGAAAATTCTAGGGAAATATGTCAGTTTCTTGAGTTCTGTTACGCGTAAAACTGTCAATTTCTAATTCGTTTTAACGAAATTGACAATTTGTTAAAATACTGTTCGTTAAAATCAGGGAAATTTAAGGAAATTTTAAAGAAATTTAGGGTAGAAAATTTTAAAATTAATTTCTATTGCGTTTAATAAAATTGACAACTTATTTGAAAATATTATTAGCTTAAATAAAGGAAATTAAGAGAATTTAAGGTTGAAAATTCGACCCAAAAAATTCGATTTTTCTATAACTAACTTTTTCAAATTATTCTTTCAACATTGTTTTTTATTATTGAATCAAATTTAATTAATTTTAAATAATTTTTGGGGAAATTTTACAAAGTTTTTTTAAAAAAATAAATGAAACAGTTCGTTTTTAGTTAAAGAAAAGTTGTATTTCTGTAGATACTAAAAATTAATGTGATAAAAAAGAAAATAATAAATTGACGTATGCATAGATAATGATTATTTTAAAATTGGAAATTGATAAAATAGAATAAAATTTTCTGAAAATAAAATAAAATAAAATAAAATCAATATTAAATATTTTTGAATTCAAATTTTCGATAAGATAAACGATTTTATAAAATCAAAAATTTAATCAGTTAGTATTTTAGAATTTTATTTTAGTTTTAAGTATACAAACAGGCCCAGAAGTCAGTTAAACGTTCTTATTTGTGTTGTAGGTACTGTACACTTATACTGTTTATGATTTACATTCGTAAATTTGTACAAAGTTGTACTGCACTTTCTACTAGCTGAATGGATAGAATCACTAAACACTAAACGTGGGTTTGTGCCTAATTAACAGTGTTACCATGCAGGTTTTCTTCGCGTGTTTAATAGACTTTCTATAGGAAACTGGCCCCTATTTAGGTGTTAGACACGTGAAGAAACGTTAAAAACTCTTCACGTTAGGCATGAAACCGTTTCCAGTGGTTTTATCCGTTTAGTAAGCCTATTAAAAATTGGATCTTTGTCTCTATCCACACCTTTTTATTAGTAGAGGGCATAAACAGGGATTCTTATTCATACTCAGCAGTTATACCAGACCCAGGAGACCAATCCTATACCAGATTAAACGCTCATGAAAAATTTCCGCGTAGTTGCTCGCCCGAATTCGAACCCGGATCCCACTTCAAAGCGGTTAGATGACTCGTTTAAAGCTTGATGCTGTTTCTTAACTTCGAAATAATGTGACATTTCTAATTTATTAAATATACGAAAAGTAATTTTTGCCATTATTTTTGAATTTTTGAAAATTTATAAAATATCTTAAAGCATAGATTTTTGAAGGTTTCTGGAATTTGATTAGATCATAAATTTCTTTGGAATATTTTAAATATTTGTGGGAATTTGGTNTTGTTCATTTTCTGATTTGATTTATTTTATTTTATTTTATTTTATTTTTTTATGATTCATTTCAGTCGAAGTCATTTTATAATTTGTGTGCAAACCGCAGAATAATACAGCGTTACTTCGAGTTTAAAGAGCATTTTAATCTTGCGGTATTTCGGGGTATTCGTTGTCATTCTTCATAAGACCGTATATAATAAAAATTTCGGATTGGATTTGTAAAATAAGGCAACATTATACATGGGCGATTGCTTCCGGGAGGAATTTCTATAATAAAATCAGGTGTTAGACATGTGAAAACCCGTAAAAAACTCCACGTGTTCAGCCCATCAGTCACCAATTACTGACGTTCAGTGGTCTTATCTACTCGTGCACTTAATTAAAAATTTATATAATTTCCAATTAATTATACTTTATTTTAAATAAATTATTCTTTAAAATTATATTTACATCTAATTTTTTCTCCTAAACATCACTTTTTAACGTAGGAGTGCTCCTTAAATTTAGGGATTGTTTTTTCGTCAATTTTCCACATATAATGGGAATTTTACATTTCTTCTTTATTTTATAATTTATTTAATTATCTAATAAACATTTAAAATTAAAAATATATCTATTAGAATTCTTCATTTTTTTACTTTATAATTTAAATTAGAAGAGATAAAAATGAAATCTCCCACATAAAATGAAGTTTTGATAAACTCTGGATTAGAAATTGTTTTCAATTTCTAACAAATTGTATCAATGAAAGCAAATTTTCCTTTCTCCCAATATTTACATGTCGTTATTAATGAAGACTCATTAAGCATTCTCTTACACTCCAGCAAAGCTTTGATTTATTTCGTCCAACTAATCTAACTATCCAGCTTTAACGTTGGTCGATTTCAATTTAGATAATTCATCTTTGCTAAACTGAACATGTTGAAAACTCAACCGGAGAAGCGACAACTTTTTCTAATTAAGTAACATCCGCTTTTACTTTTCACTTTTGCTTCGACGGTTTCAGGAAATTCCTCTTTTCGTTTTATATTGATAAAGTACTCCAATATGTATTTTTACGCTAATAACTATGTTTTTATGGCTACAATTTACAGTAGAGTTCCTCAGTTATGCATTATCCTATGTGAAAAAAATAATAACCAACATAAATCCCAAATCGAGCTATTATAAAGTCATTACCTGTTGTAAGAGTATCGAAATTTAAATTTTGACCATATCTAGGGAGGTTAAAAATCGAAAGACGATAACAGGAGATATCCTTGAATAAAAATACGTAAAGTCAACACTGTATATGGGGTCTCATAAATTAAAATATTCCTTCACCCATGAAGTTATAAATGCACTTCACATACATCTATACCATAAACAGAGGTGCACTTTTTTACATATTTACACGTGCCCACATTGCCGCAGAATATATAATTAACGAGCAATTATTTATTGTCATATCGTCACAATGCCGGGCAGCAATTTTTAATTTATTTAATTTAAAATATATGCTCGCGATTTCAAATTAGTAGTGGCTTGCTCCTGTAAATCATACTTTTCCTTATAATAGCAAAGTCATGCCGGTCATCTATGTAATTCTGTTCTGGGGAAACTTTTTAAATTGAAATCACATGACTTCCGGTTCGTACCGGAATTTCGTATATAATTAATCGGAGCCTCCTGCCTCTAATATTTTCAGATCTATTCTTGATTTTCACCCATCTAAGATAGGTGAGAATCGAGATTAAGGAAGGAAAGACACGCAGTGGATATTTATAGGTCTACAAATATTATTTAGTTGAAAGCCAAATACAAAAAAATACATTAATATTTTTCTTATTATAAATGTAATCGGCTCAAGCAAACGAAAAATCATTTTAAGCAGTTAAAATAAAGAAAATTCACGGTGGAAACGAAGAGAATTTAGTGTATAACGTTAGTAAAATGAAATTTCAAGCAAAAGTAACAGTAATACTTTAGAGAGAAAAATAGAAATGTTTGTACTTCTTAATCTTGTAAGTGCTAATGCCATTAGGAATTCTCAACAGCAGCCTTTTTACATCATGCAAGTGTTATGAATGTGGCACTACCAATTTCCCTTTCCGATCATGCTTCATGTAAGCACGAACGAATTTTCTAGAGTAAAAATCTAATTTAAAAAAAAAGTTTTTGTTGCTACTAATTTCGCCAGAATGTATGGAAATAAGTAAACATGTTGTTGTTGTTGTTGCTTCTTCTGTTACTGCTGCTTCTGCTGCTGCTGCACTATGTATGCAAATTAGTTTAATATATATATTACTCTCATAAATTTTATTAAAAATTCCTTTTATTAATGTCTGTAAAGTGTAATTAATTTTATAATATATATATGTTATTACTAGCTGTTACCCGCAACTTTACCCGTGCGGATTTTGCAAGCAGACCCCATTTATATTCAGTATTTCAACAACCATAGTAATTTTTGTTTGTAAAAAAAACCATAGTAATTGTTATATAACACCTACCGCTGAGAATCAAACAAACTATTTTCAATTTGATCAATTTTCTGGAACGTTTACAATCATTCTATAATTGAACAAATATGCAATAACAAATTCGANTTTTTCTTCTTCTTTGAGCTTTTTCGTAATTGATTTTTCTCTTGACACTTTTGTTGTGTTTGCAAGCAGTCGGTAAGATGTTTGATAACATCTCCAACATCACCCTTGACAGAATGTACTTGCTGAAACTGTATGAGGTCGTTCAATAACTGTGCTGTCTGACTGTTTAATTGATTGCAATGCTAATACCTAACTTGATGAAACGATGGAATTTTTCTTGCTCTGGAGGATCTTCTTTTAGCTTTAAGTATTGCTTTAATAATAAACGTTGACTGAGTCTTGTTGTTAAAGTAGTATACTACGACTCCTTTCCTCTTTTTTTTTATTTTAAATTGTTACTTTATGAGAATGAACATCAACTTTATTTATTCATTTATCTGATATTTTACAAGTTACTAAATTTAAAA
This sequence comes from Centruroides sculpturatus, assembly GCF_000671375.1. Classification (NCBI taxonomy): domain Eukaryota; kingdom Metazoa; phylum Arthropoda; class Arachnida; order Scorpiones; family Buthidae; genus Centruroides; species Centruroides sculpturatus. Next base: position 302,691 of record NW_019384821.1, read on the forward strand.
TTATATATTTTTAAACGTCTTCGAAATAGTTATTATTATTATTATTATTAACAATATAGGATGTATTTAACTATAATTTATAATTTAATTTTAGTTTAATAAGATTAATATTAAATTTAAATGCAAAATAATATTTATAATTAATTTTATTATATTTAATAGTTATGACTGGAGAATTTATAAATTAGATTTAGAAACGTGATTCGAACTTTAAGCTTTTGTAAGTAATTCTGTTATAGTAATAGAGCATTAGAAATCATTGAAAATAATTGCTATTTTCTGGTTAATGTACTGTACGTAATTCTATAATAATTTATGTGCTATATAATATAATTTTATAGCATTTTATTACGTTATAAATTGTTTTATTTATAACAATTACTGAATAGCTTATAAATTATTTATTTATGCGAGTAATTATGTAAAACTATAACGTATTACTTTAGCAATAAGAAAAATACGGTTTTTTTTTGCTACTTAAAAAATGAATATTTAGTAATTGTATTGTGGTCTATAACAGTAATATTAATGTGCACTATAGTAATAAAATGAATTTCTTTGTCTAATTACGTGAGGTGTAGTAACTAAGATTTTGCTCTTGGATGATCTGGGAGGATGATGTAAAAATACAATCATAATGAAGAAACATTAAGCGTACTATGAAGTCTCTGTGGATCCAACACTTAAATCAACCCCCATAAATACTGTACATTTAATGTTGGAGGTGGTCGAGACATTGTCTACGTGGGGTTTTTTGATGGTATAGTGTTTATTATAATGACATGCGAATTTGTTTTTATATGCCCATTTTCTAGTCATAAAATATCACTCAGAAAATATTTGAAGAACTTTTTAAAGTTATTTCTTCAATGAAGAGGATCCATGAATCTGTTATACACGTAATTAAAGGGGGAGGGGTTTTCTAAAAGTAAATTATTGTATACAACAGAGGAGAGGATGAAAATGGCTAAAAACTGTACACATAATTAATGGACAAACGTTACAATATTTAAAAAATACAGATCTATTTTAATAATATAAATATTTGCTTAACTTTTAAGCACATTTTACTAAATTACTGAACCATTTAAAAGTGAATAAACATAAAAATTAATGTAAAAATTGCATTATTACTCTTGTCTTAAGATAAATTTATATAAATTGACTGAAAATATCATTTAAAATATAAAAAAAATTGCATATATTAAAAAGTTATTCAAGCAAGTAACATTGTTTTATGATAGGAATCTAACTTTAAAAAAATTTAAAATATTTCATTATTAATCAAGGAGAATTTACAAAAAATAAATATAAGAAAGAAGTATAATGGAAGAGAATTGTAACATATCATAATTCAGTAGGGAAATAAAGAAAAAAATAAAATAAAAGTGCAAACATGCATGAAAGAACATTTAAGTATAGAGGCAAGTGCACATTTTAACGAGTGTCCCATTTGAAAGTTTGTGTTTTGCCTTTAGCAAATTTTAAAAGAGAAAGGAAGCATCCAAAAAACGTTTAGGTTTTGTGTTTTTTTTTTCTCTGGAATTTTTCTTTAACCATGTTTCAACGTATCATCTAAAGACATTGCTTTCTATTGTTTCTAAAGACTACATGGCAAATCAGCCCGAGGTAATCTGAGATGTCATCCTTTTTCTCTCTAAAAGAAGTGAGGGGATATATATATACAGAAAACAGGGGAAAAGAAGAAAAACTTCATTCTCTAAAATCTAGCAAAGTATTCACAGAAATGATTTTTAAATAATAGCTCTTTCAGTCAAACTTTCAAATACTATAATTTAAACAAATGCTACCCCCTTCTTAGTTATTCAGAAGCTAGTGAAAAATTGGGTTAAATTCTTTGGAATTAAGTTGATTTTTCTTTGAATGAACGTCTTTAGATTAAAATTAATAACATTATTTTCTATAAATGTATATTATTATTATTATTTTTCTTTTTAATAGTCTACACTTAAAATTGGAAAAAAAATTGTAATTTAAAACGATAGATTTTTACTTAAGTTGTCGATATTCTACTATATAAATCTATATATGTGACTATTGACAGCTGATATTTCTTCCTTCTTTGACAATTTTGGACAAACTTCATAGATAAAAGGAAGTTGTTTCGATCCTAAAAATTCATCCTCGATTTTCTATTTAAAAATTCGTTTTTGATGGTTTATGAAATACCACGCTAGATCTTTATGATTTTTCCATCATTCAATTGATTAAAATTAATGAGATTTACTGTAAGATTTTTTTTATTAAATTAACATTAAAAATTTTAAAAAAAAGTTATAAAAATTCAGCTTCGAATAGTTTTTTTTATTTTGTTTTAACAAAAATATCATTTTTTTTTCAAATTTAAACTGTATTTTATACTGATTGGTCAGATAAATACACCAGTGTCCAATAAAACGCCATTAAATTTATGCATCAACCAATTAACGAAACGGAAATATTTAAAATTACGAAATATACTAATTAATTGACGAATCGAGATTGTTTATATATTTACAAAGTTTTATCGCTTAAAAAAATAAAAATAATAAAATTTATCAGTATAAAAATATTAAAATATAATAATTTTTCGTTTTAAAAATCAAAATTTATCATTCGAATTATCGAAATTCTGATCAGATTATTGTAAAATAAACAAGAAACAAATGAAAAGTTCTAAAGAAAATATCCAATAATCAATATTATATAATTAATTCAGGAAAAATTCTTTTAAAAATTTCAATTATATTATTTGTTTACTTAGTTAAAGAAAGAAAAAAAAAAAAAAAAATGTCAAATCGATGACAGTTTTTTCATAAAAACATTCACCCTTTTTAATGTTCTTAGTTTATAATTTGCAAATTTGAATAATATAATTTAAGAAGTAATTAGAAAATTAAAATTTTAATTAGGTCATAACCACTTTCCATTGAAGCTACCTTCCTTTTTTTTTATTTTTTTTTTTAAGGGTCTCTCTCCCTAGTTGATACCTAGTTATCTCTTATTCATTTTGAGACCTGTAGAAGTAAAGGAGTACGGTACTTCTAGAAAGGATAAGATTATAAATTGAAGGATCTTTCAATATATTTGACAAGATAATTATTATCTCTAACCAACACAGATGTTTTCACTAGATAATTGTCACTTTTTATTTCATTTTTTTTTCACGGTAATTAATGAATGAAGATAATTCCGTCTTGAGCTTCGTTTTTATGATGTCATTTTTATTTATATCGCTTTTTCGAAAGTATCAAAGTGTACTTATTCGGGATCTTTCTTGAATTTTACTAGCTTTGTTGTGGTTGTTTTTGTTATTACAGAAGTAACGCTGAAACTAATCAACCCCTTTATAACGCTGCTTTGAAAATTGTGTTGATTCTACGCTCTTTTTTTTTGTCATATTTAATGAAGAATAATTAATTTTATACACTTATTAATCAATTTATTAAGTATATTTTATAATTTAAATTCGTTGAAGTAACATATGATTAGAGGGATGCTAAAATTGTGTATCTTCTAAGCTCTATAGAATTAAATTGGAAAATTCGATTGTATTATTTTCAAAGGAATTTTAGTTGTTAATTATAAAAATTCGGATAAGATAACAAGCGAAATATAATTAAATTAGATGATATTCGGGTTAAATTTCAAATAAAACAATATTAACACTGTAAAGTACTGTAAAAACAGTGTAATTCCTATCTAAACTGTGATATACAAGATAAAGAGTGTAATGAAACAGTGTACAGTAGAGACTGTCTATTATAGATTTTTATAATGATTAATCTCTACCCCTTTTATTAAAATAAAGCACATAAATAACCTATATTTCTGTTTATGTTAGAGATTTCTTTGGAATAATTTTAAGAGAGTTAGTGACTATTTTAAAAAATTCTGGACAGAATTACAAATTTTTATAAAAATTAACTTGGATTTTCTAAACTTTAACATTCACAAAGCGAAATAAAATTCGAAAAATATTCAAGTAAATCCATTCATAGCCAAGACCATTGATACTTTCTCATTTATTACAGACAATAGATTATTATTTTAATCATCCTCCATCTAACATCCCGAAGCAATTAATTGAGAGCGAGCACTCTTTAATTTATTAGGGATATTTCAAGAAATTTTATTATTCATGAGACCGTAACATTTATCATTTAATTTATTAAAAAAATAGAAGAAGAAGATAAAGAAGAAGAGAGGAATTTTATTAATAAATTTTAAAGGTATATACACAGTATGAGCTTAGGAACAGGGGAAAAAAAAACTACAAAAATATTTTATTATTTTATTTTCTTTTTGTTATTAGTTACTGTAATTTAATACTGTTGTTGATTCTCTTCCAGATATAGCACTCATTTTATCTTATCTACATTTTTCTACGTTTAAATTAAGATGACAGAGATCGATGTTGGTTGAAAGCAAATATTTTTTGAAAGGAGATACTTTTATAAAACACCAAGAAATTTTATTAGAGAAATAGAAAAACGATATTTAAAAAAAAGGTACATATTTTATCTCCTGGAAAAAATTCTCCTTCAGATAATTTAATTTAGATAATTATCGGAATTTCTGTACTTACAACAGGGCTATTCCCTAGATAAATACCACTTTACACTTTCTTTTCGTTTTCTTTTATAATGATTCATCTGTAGGGAAATTTCCTTATATGTTCTTACACTTTTTCGTTTTATTTTTTAATGATTTATTTGTAGGGAAATTTCCCTAATGTTCTGATTTTACAAATATTATTCAAATATTTGTATGTGTTTTTTTTTTTTATGTATTTAATAATGCGTTTAAGTCGAATAAATTAAAGAAATATTTTCAATTTACTGAAAAAAAAATTATTTATTTCACGTCATAAAATATTTATCTAAAAGAAGAATAAGAAGCTAAAAATGTAGCATAAATATTGTGTTAATTAAGCAAAACATAAAGAAAAATAAAGCATAAAATCGTAGAAATTACAGAAAAAAAATTAGATTTAATGAAGCATAAAAGTATGAAAAATGTAGAATAAAATATGAATAATTAGAGTAAAACTGTGTTAATTAAGGAAATAAATAAAAATTAAGCATAAAATTATAAAATTGTAGCAAAAAATTACATTAATAAAACATAAAAACATTAAAAACAATAAGCATAAAATCACAAAAATTAAGACATGTGAAAACCCGTAAAAAACTCCACGTGTTCAGCCCATCAGTCACTAAGTAA